>NC_068371.1:21563087-21865587 GCF_023724105.1 Carassius gibelio
GCAAAATGCTTCTGATCCTAGTGACTGATTTGAAACGTTCTTAATGGGCAATCCAATATTTACTGCACATATGCCTCCCACATAATCAGCAATCCTCATGTGTAGTGCATTAGAGACTTTGACTAAGGTTTAGACATTAACTTGTTGCTGAGCTAAAGACTTGATACTTTAATAAGCAAAAGCAATACTTAGCACACACAATTATTGAGTAAATTGTTGCATTAATACTTTTCAGTACTGAAAACATAAATATGAATTAAATATAACTATCAAGTAAATTTGCAACTACCACCTTGGTTGATTTGGAAAGGTCATTGAAGTTGATGTTAATAGCTTTCTTAGAAGTAGGAAGATTTTTTTTTTCTGAAGTTTTCTGTTATATAGTGAGTTATACTGCCTTGATGGACAACTTAAGGGGTTTGGACACTAGATGAGAAATGTTTTTGAAAATCTTTTTCAAATGTTTGCAAAACATGTGTATGCATAGTGTCACCACCATTTGCCGTTTTTTGGCCACCCCAAACTGCTTAAAATCCTGCCGCACCAAATACTGCAGCTAGCATAGTTTTTTTTTTTTTTTTGTATTTATGTGTCTTGAATAAAGTCTATGCTTAATATGTAGAAAGAACTTAATACAGATTGGCCTTTATTTTTCAGTTTGTACTATGTGCTACACCAAAGTTACACTCATTGACACGACTATTGATTTGCTGTAAAAATAGTTTGTAAAAAAGACTCTATAATTAGCCTAATTTACATAAAAGCAGTGGTGGACAGTAACGGAGTAGCTTTACTTCGTTACTGTACTTAAGTACATTTTTCAAGTATCTGTACTTTACTTGAGTAATTTTATTTTGAGTAACTTTTACTTTTACTTCACTACATTCCGAAGCATAAAATCGTACTTTTTACTTCACTACATTTCATAAAACATATCGTTACTCCCTATAATATATCACGTGCTCCGAGACGCAGAAGCGGTGTCTGATTCATCATGAATGAACTGAGTCTTTTCAAAATAAACTTAAATCGGATCGCAAATTGCACCAAACGATTCGTTTAGGAATTAGAATGATCCGATTGCAGCTGTTCTGGAGTCGACCACTCACTGATTCAAATGAACCGTTTAGTGCGAGTCTCCAGAAGTAAGAACCGGGAGATCTTGTGAGCACGCGTGCGTATGATGTTGCTAAAAGTAAGTTATTAATGTCGAAATATTGGATTAATTATTGTAACTGAAAATCATATTTAGGTCAAAATTTTCAGTTGTTTGGGAACTAAATCCGTTGTAAAGAGAGATCTATTTAAGCCCACTGAAATGCTCGAGTGCAGACACATCAATTTTAGGTAAAAAAATAAAATAAAAAATAAAATAAATAACACGGATTAAATACAATAACTCATGCACGTTCAAATTCCCCACTGCCATAATGTTAACAGTTTTATTAAAATGTCCTATGTGACGTCTGTTTTTATATTGTTTATCAACAGTAACGTTATACATATGTATATTGTTTGGATTAACTAGAAGAGTAGACAGACATAAATGTTTATTCATAACCGTACTGAAAATAAGTAAATATTGTTAGCTGATGCTAACTGTCTAACTAACAAGCTTGTTGGTGCTAAGTTGAGGTAATTTTTATAAATAATGTCCAAATATTTTTATTCAACCACCTATATATATATATATATATAGAGAGAGAGAGAGAGAGAGAGAGAGAGAGATTACATCTGGGTAGAAAAGAAAGGATGTGATGTTCAGAACATGGTAACTACAGTAATTATTAAAGTGGGAAGAGATGCACCCTGTTTGGCCAGGGTAGTTTTTAAACCATAGACAAGGTTTGAGAAGGAAAAAATCATTATGAAAATATAATTATATTTTCCTTAATGTTCTTCCTAACTTCAGGTCTTATTATCATGTCATATATAAAGTTACAGTACAGACCAAAAGTTTGGACACACTTTCTCATTCAAAGAGTTTTCTTTATTTTTATGACTAAGAAAATTGTAGATTCACACTGAAGGCATCACAACTATGAATTAACACATGTGGAATTATATATGGAATTATATTAATAACAAAAAAGCTTGAAACAACTGAAAATATGTCATATTCTAGGTTTTTCAAAGTATCCACCTTTTGCTTTGATTACTGCTTTGCACACTCTTGGCATTCTCTTGATGAGCTTCAAGAGGTAGTCACCTGAAATGGTCTTCCACAGTCTTGAAGGAGTTCCCCGAGAGATGCTTAGCACTTGTTGGCCCTTTTTCCTTCTGTCTGCGGTCCAGCTCATCCCTAAACCATCTCAGTTGGGTTCAGGTCCGGTGACTGTGGAGGCCAGGTCATCTGGCGCAGCACCCCATCACTCTCCTTCTTGGTCAAATAGCCCTCGATGCCTTCAGTGTGACTCTACAATCTTCATAGTCATGAAAATAAAGAAAACTCTTTGAATGAGAAGGTGTGTCCAAACTTTTGGTCTGTACTGTAACTTTGATGTTCTGTAAAACAAACTTTAAATTACTTTGTTCTTATTGGTGAAAAACAGATGGTCAACTCTGTTTTCTCTCAGGTACATCACAGTGTAAGCTTCACAGTGAACATTACTCTCATCAGCGTAGTCCATATCAATAACAAAACAAAAATATATCTTGACTCCATATAGTGGTTATTTTGGAAAAAATCCCGGGTATTTTGAGCAGTAGGATTATAAAAAAATATGTGCTAATATAACATTAAATTAAGTAGCCTATATAAAATTGCAAACATCTATCTTTCAGTACTTTTTTATTTAAGTTCATAAAAAATTGAGTACTTTTGTACTTTCACTTGAGTAAGATTGAAAAAGGAGTACTTTTACTTTTACTGGAGTAATATTTTACTATACGTATCTGTACTTTTACTCAAGTACTTGATTTGTGTACTTCGTCCACCACTGCATAAAAGGAAGTTATGTTTACGCTGAAAGTGGAAGATTGCAAATGACTTCATTACTCATGGTTCTTTTTGGTGTGATTTCACCACACTTAGCGTCTTGGTGAACTGGATTTGTTATGGAGTGCTTAGTTTGGGCTGTTAAGTAAAAGTTTGCAATCATTATGGCACATCCGGTTAGAATACAAGGAGTGCCAAACTATGTGCCTTATGTAAACCACATGTTGGTGCAATTTTAGAATGTCATACTTGATGCATTTATCGGTACATGTGCAAATAAGCATATAATCCACGTAACAGCTCTGATAAGCTTGTAAACAAATGTCATAAATAATTATAATCACATTAATTCACACAAGAAGATTGATGTTTGCTGGATCACGATCAAGACGCGTGAATCGTTAATATCTGCAGTCCGTGAATAGCTTCAACAGCAACAATAAACAAATATATTAACAATAAAGATGAGAACATTTAAACTTACTTCTAGCTGCACACACAGACTGGAAATACATTTAGTGGAGAACACTTTAGCTCCGCACTAAAATTCCCGATGCAACGTATTTCCTTTTTTTTCTATTGAAACTACTTGCAGATGCCGTTAAAGCTGTACTGATTCGTACTGTAGTTAGAGCTGCCAGTTAAGCCCACCAATGACTTTCACTGTCCATTATTAGTTATCAGAGTCCTTTTTTCAAAAGGATTGCAGGCTGTTAGTAAATAAGACAATCAGAAGTTTTTGCACTGAAATACAGATGATTGCTGAATTCACTCCTCAAACTACAGGTTTGGCATTGGCATGTTAAAGATTAGGAGACCACACACTATCTAATCAGTCAACATGAAACCAATGATAGAGCAAGTAAAGATTGGCAATCTGATGTAATTAGAGGGCCGGTTGACAGGCTCAGGCAGAAAGATGCCTGCAGGAACGAACAAATGAATGAATAATGGAGGGAGGGAAGGGAGATATCTCATGTGCTGAAGTGCTGAGAAAGACAGACGGGCAGAAGAGAGAATCAATACAGTTACAGAGTAAGAGTGGCACCTGCTAAATATTTGAACAGACACCATGCACACACACGTGCATACACAGTAAGCTCTAAAGTTCTGCCATCTTGCCTTATTCCTGTTTCACTGCTATTTGTATATGTCTCCATATTCAAACCCATCTGCTTGCTGCTGTGTTTCTGTCAGTCTGTATTGTATTTTTATTCTCTGTGATGCTCTCAGTTCCCCTGTTTTTGTGTTCATGGATGCCTGTTTGTGTTTCTCTGCCTTTGACGTCTGTTTGGTTTCAGAATGTGTTCGAATGTTTCATTATGGGAATGGTTTCTCAGAAACAAACTATCTCACCTCTCACTCAGAGTCTGAGCCTGTTCCTCCAGTGGGTAGCTTGGAGTGGATCGTTCGTCTTGATAATCTTGACAATTTGACTGCAACACAATTGACTGGCACATCTCTGTCTTGTCTAATCACAGATCACAGAGAAACACAAGCTGCATGAGGCCACGGCCTACCTGCTGGAGAAGAAGGGAGATGTGCAGGGAGCTTTTGAAGTGCTGCTACAGGTTTGAGCTCTTCGCATCACACAAGCTTGCAGAAAACTGGCTAAGAGGATTTATGCTAGCTTGAAATGCTTATTGACTGCTTTAAATGGCATTTGCTCCATTATGATTGAAATACAATAAAAAATACCTTACAAAAAAAAAAAAAAAAAAGTTAATTTTTGACAGCTTGTTAACATTTCATAATAGAGCAAATGCAAGTAATAACCCTTGAATTTGACCCGGCCCCGGAATCTCTAACACAGATTGATCTATAAACTGCCCCACTGTTATAAAACTGTCTTGATATTTTAATAACAAATACAAAGTAATAAAATAAAGCATAATTCGTTATCTGTTGCTTCCCTACCATCACCTACATTCAGGTACAATTCAGCATCTTGCTCATATTGGGGATTGTGAGCCCCATCTATAAATTACACTAATATTTAATTATGAACTTGCTCTGTAGTAAATAACTGAGCAATGTCAGGATTTGTTGATGATACTTGAGTATTGTTTTTTTTTTTATGAATACTGAAACAGAAAAATTCTGAAAACTCCTCTAAACGTCCAACATAAACATAAAACACCTTTCCTTTTACTGAATATTACTGTAAAAAAACACAATCTCTAAATTTGAAGTTTGCTATGTGGCAGAAAGTCTTTAGTTGTTTCATTTCATTGCATCTCACTGTTCTGCATCTCTAGATCGCCAATGCTGAAATTCAACTTTGAAAAAGACCAACCTCACTGACATTCTGTTAAATGTTCATCTGTTTTTAAATGCAAAAATGTGTCCTGTGGAAACAACTGCAGAACTGCATACAATATGAAGTTGCAATATTTTCGACATTGATACTAATATATGATAACTTGATAACTTGGTCTATTTCATGCATTCTGACTTATATACTCTTCTGCTGTGCAGGACTTGCTCAAGAAGCATTTGTTATTTTGTTTTTAAACAACAAAATCAATAATGTCACCAAAGAAGTGTGTTTTTGGTTGTGAGAGAAAGATAACTGTTTGTTTCGATTTTATCGAACACTGGTGTATTTTCCGTCATCTCATGTCACCTGAGTTTGACTTGTTTTCACATTCATGCAAATTGTGCCACAGTTCCAGAGGAACTGAACTCAGAAAAACTTCTGCATGAAGTCTCAGGTTCAATACCACTTGCGGTCTGCATGGCAGCGTTCACATTTTAGCAATCAAATTTTTATGCCCTCTTTCAGACTAAACTGCCAATGTGAAAGTACCTTCAGAAATAGCCAGTTCATTTGGATGGTGTTTCAGAGAACAGTGTCTTAAATATCCCTGGTGAGACAGAGAGGGCAAGTGGAAATGTGCTATCGATCTGTTGATATCTGCTTCTCAGACCCTGAAGGGCGAACTCCACCAACTTGCCCTGAAAGGCTCAGAGGCAGACAAGCCTGATGGTGAAGAGGGAGAGACAGGTGATGAAGTACAGAGTCTGTTACGAAGAGTGGAGGAAGCTCTCCATGACATCATTGCTTTGTGTCAGAGGAGCTCGCATGGTCTCAACCAGCAGCAAAGAGAGGTGTGTGTGTGTAGTCTGATCATCCTGAGCTGTCTTTTTCATGAACAGAATGTATTGATCTTCTTATTCCCTCTCACTGTGTGTGTGTGTGTGTGTGTGTACATCAATCTTCTCTCACTCTCAGGCTCTGTGGTTTCCTCTCCTCGAGGCGATGATGTCACCACAGAAACTACTCAAAGGTGCCGATGCCAAACACACTTCAGATGGTGAGACAAACATTTACATTTATTTTACATTTAGTCATTTTGCAAACACTTTTATCCAGAGAGACTTACAGTTGGGGGAGACATAAAGCGATTTTTTTTCTTAAAGAGGCAAACAGACACAGGAAGTGGTTGTAATACCAAGTTTTAGGCATTGATCAAATAGGTAGAAACTAGAAAGAAGTATTTTTTTTTTTTAGGATGAAGCTGAATAAAGTAGCTTTGAAACAGATGAATTTTCAGCTGTTGCTTGAAAATTGTCAGTGATTCAGCATTCCAGATAGGGGTGGGAAAATCATCCCACCAGTCCGGAATGATGAATGAGAATGTTCTGGAAAGAGATTTTGAGCCTCTCTGTGATTGTACCACGAGGCGTCGCTCTCTAGCAGACTTCTGGAGGGGATGTAGATTTGTAGTAGTGAGTGGAACTAGGTGGGTGCTGAGCCTGTGGCTGTTCTATATGCAAACATCAATGTCTTGAACTTGACGGCACACTGCGCAAGTGTTGCCAAATCCCTATTTTCCTTGCAGAATTGGGCTACATTTTCCTCTGGAGCCGCGGGATTTTTTTCAACTTTTAGTGGGTTGATGCAATGCCACTAACACAATGTTTATCTCCCTAAACATCATTGGGCTAGTTTTGAGAAAGAATTGGGTTAATTTTGTTGTTAAAAAAAAAAAATTGTTTTTTTGCTCACATCGTCAGTTCAGAACCATGATCTGTTCAAAGTTAAAAATCTGATATTGGCCATATTTAAAACCGCAATGTGAACAGCTATACAAAAAAATTGGAGAATCGAGTATTAAAGCTCACAGTGTGAACATAGCCTAAAAGGTATAGGGTAGGTGGCACCTAGGTAGCAAAATGTAGTTTAAATGTAATGAAGAAATGGTCAGAGATACTATATGTAGGGGTTATACCAAAATGTTGTCTGCAATACAATTGCATGTCTAAATTGTCAAGTTGGTTGCCTAATTTGTGCGTGCTTGTAGTGGTAAGTCGTTTGAGATCAAATGAACCAAGGAGTGAATGGAAGTATGTAGCATAAGGCTTGTCAAGATGAATGTTGTAGTCGCCAAAGACTAAAAGTAGACTGCCATCCTCCAGGAAAGAGGACAGCAGCCCATCCAGCTCCTCTTGGAAGGGGGATAGAATTTTCCCTGGAGGGCAGTAAATTACCACAACCTGGCATTTTATAGGAGCTGTTGCAGTGATCAAATGAGATTCAAATGAGTTACAATTGCATACTGGAGTGTGGGTTGAGCATTTCCACTTGTTAGAAATTAGCAGACAAATTCCCCCACCCCGGCCTACCTGAGGGGGGGTGTGAGGGAGGAGAGGAGAGAGGTGGCAAAGAGAGGACAGAAAAGGAGAATGTTTAAAGGGAGGATACAAATAGTACTTAAGTGCGTTGACGGTTTCTTTGCTCGGTGAAGTCACAGGTATTCTTTTCTGTACCCACTGTAAGTGTTTTAAAGCTTCCTTTTATAAAAATGAAAATTATTAAAACTGATGAAAAAAATAGTTACATTTAAAAAAAAAAAATCTCAGACATTAGAAGAGCCACTGGTGTATAATGAATTTAGCTGAGTGCTCAGTCAGTCCTGATTGTTTCTCTTTTTCCACAGCATTAAAAGAGCTTACTATGAAAGTCTTAAACAGCATGTCCAGTTTTATCGCCCCACCTGCCATCATTCAGCGCATCCTACAAGTAAGTAGATGCTTTGTTGTTTTTAACAGTTAATACAATTTCTGTCTTAAAACTATGCTGCTATTATTCCTGCCTGTTACTAAATGGCAGTCATTGTGTGCATTGTGGGTCGCTCAGTGTGTTCCAGTGATTGTGGTATGTGTGAGATTGTTATTGTTCTGTGGGATTTATGGGATTTGCTTGGAAAGACTTACAGCCTTCTGCCTTGACAATAGGGTAGCAGGCTCAAGCTCAAAATCCCATGTTGCTTATTTGTGCAAAAATGTTGACACCCTCACATGGACATTTAGACAAATTCTGAATTCAGCTGATCCGGGTATGTCTTGAAACTTTAAACATTTCAGGGTTATGGTTTCTAAAATTTAGTTTGTGCAGTTGCTATGTGACATAAAATCCGTTGTACTGTAATTGCAATCCATTACGTCGCTTATAAATTGTTTTTATATACCTTAGTTCATGGTGTGTTGCTGTTATATTCTAATTTAAATTCAGATTTTCTGACTCGGATTATCAGTTTACAATTACTTTATTTTTCAACATAAGGTTTTCGCATCATTCCACTTTTAATTTCTTTTATATCGTTATGTGAACCCAAAAATATCACATATTTGTTTATTGCAAAATTTTATTCATTTACTTTTTTCTCTCTTTTTAAACATTTTTGATTTTTGTTAAAAATTTTTGTTTATCATTGCATTTGCAATCCGTGCTCAATATCTGCTTTCTCAATACGCCACTTTCTCATTCTTTCCAAAGCGATCGGCCCGTTGATCTCCTGAGGTGTCTGTCATTGCCAAGCAACCATCAGCTGCATCTCCATGCATTGTTCCTCTTATTTTAGTAAAAATAATGAGGGCTTGACAAGTCTTAAAGTTCAGGAAATCCCTGGACCGCAATGATGAGCTTCTTCTAGATTTCTCTATTGCTGTTTCAAAGTAACGGAAAAGGTGAGGGAGCTTGATTGGTTGGTTCTTGTCACACAATGTGCGGTGTGCTTGCAGCATTCTGAAAATTTGAGATGTTTTTAACTCGATGCTGTGCGGACACGCCTGGAAAAAACCTCGCACTGCGTGGGAACCACTGATCTATTATAAAGATTCATTATATATATATATAGATCAGTAAATAAAACTCAATAAAGACTTTAGCTGATGTTGCTCGGCGCCACATGACATCTTTTGCATCCGGTGTAGACACTGTGTAATGACAGATGACTGAGAACGATGGGGAATGATTTGCAGTACCACTGACGAACAAACAAACTAGTAAATTATGTGATAAGTATTTCTGCTCCATAGTATAAACAGAGAACTTGCGCAAATCTCGCGAATCTCAAAAGTGATAGTGAAACTAAAAAACGAACGTGCATTCAAAAAGGGGCGGGGGATGGTGCATCACGATGCTGGTGCAACATCGTGATGGACGATGGCATGGTCTGTCAGCCCAACCCTAAGCCTTACAGCTCAGAGTCTTGTGTAGATTCAAACACAGACTGACACACATGCACACTGCACATATTTTTGCTTTCCATGAGATCGATGCGGCAGCTCATGAAACGGTTGAGGCTTTGGGCAGTGGAATGCCTTTATCTGTTTTCATCTGCACATATTCAGTGCTGTCAGCTTTCCCCCATCGATCTTCCAGTCTGCCCCTCCTTATCAGTGCTATTACACCAGCACCCTGCTATTCTGCTTTAACCTGCTGTCATTAGATCCTCTGTCATTTCTTTCAAATCAGGGATTATGATTTATTTAATTTTTTTTGCAAAGATACACCACAGTTAAAAATGTTTACTAACACTTTATGACAGAACTTACTTGCAAACTATTAGTTTATAGTACATTTTTGTAGTTCATAGTTTAGAAATCGTGTTGTTAATATAGTAATAAGCTATATGCATAATGTAATTACATAATTGATTAAAATATATAAATATATTAACGATTTATTTAGCTTATATGTAAGAGTTATAGTTTAAAGAGGTAATGTTTTTGCCCATACGTAACTGAAGTGTAGTATTATTGAAGCAGCGCAACTGTCGTCGTCATTGATACTAATAAGAAATTATTCTTTAGTCGAAAATCTGCATATTTGAATGATTTCAAAAGGATCTGACACTGAAGACTGGAGTAATGGATAAAATAAATTCAGCTTTGTATCACAGGAATAAATTACGTTAAAATATATGCACATTGAAATAAACTTATTTAAAATTGTGATAATATTTCTCAATATTAGGGTGTACTCACACTAGGCATTGTTGCCTTGAACTGAGCCCGAGCACAATTATTAGGTGAGAACCCGAGCCATTATAAACCTAAATATACTTGACTGAATTCAATTAATTGAGAAATGTAGTGTAGTATAGTAATAGTAATAGAATGTTTGCGGTCGTAATGATGACTCAAAGCGGTATCTGTTCCGTACTCCGGCACAGTTATCGCTCACACTGCTTGTGTACCGCGCCTGAACCCAACAGAACCAGGCTGAATGGGCCTTACCTGAGTGCTGCACGGGACGCTCACACTAGTCAAACGAACCGTGTTTTGGGGGTCAAACGTGCTCGGTCGTGTTTCAAAAACCTAGTGTGAGTACCCCTTACGAAAATTAACCATGGTTTTACTACAAATAAAACCAAAAAACCATGGTTACTGTAGTTAAACCATGGTAACCACAAATTAACCATGGTTTTGCTATATTAACCATAGTTTAACCATGGTATTTGTAGTAAATCTGTGGTTTTACAAATGGCAGTAAATACGCCAAAAAACCATGGGTTACTACAGTTTTACTATAATAAAACCATGGTTATTTTTTGTAAGGGACACCCTTACTGTTTTTACTGTATTTTTGATCAAATGAATGCAGCCTTGGTGAACAGAAGAGACTTCTTTCAAAAACGTTTAAAAATATTACCGATCCCTTACCAATCCAACTTTTGAACAGTACTACTGTACATCGCCAAGAAGCATACACGTTACGGCGAAAGTAAATCTAAGACCAAACGTTTACTATCATTATAGTTTTTGACATTGTTCATGTTCATTATGATTTAGTAATGGTCTCTTTTTTTTGTGGCTCATGTTGTTTCATTAATCTCCCTGCCTCAGCATCTATCTGAGCAGCTCTGGTTCTGCCCGGCTGCTGATGGTGACATTTGATGGCATTTGCTCACAGCAGGTAATCATTAGTGCACTGCTGTGAATGCAAATGCACCAATGACAAGGAACAGGAAAGGTTAGAAAGAACCCTATCAATTTATATTAACAGATGGTCGCAATCATGATATTACATAATCAACAGGTGTCATCTTGAATGTGAACTTACACCTGGGCAGAGGCACCTGCAGCTGTACGTACTGTGCTTGCTCGTACTTGTATTCATGTAATTTAAGCTTAGAATTGATTTCCAATTTGTTAGCACTCCACAGATTTATAAGATAAGGGGTGGTTGTCTACACCAGACTAGGCATGTCAATTTTCGGTCATTTCCATGATCGATTGTCATTTGAATTAACCATCAATTAATCAATGAATCGTTAACCTCAATGCTGCAAAATGCATCTATTGAAGCAGCATGCAGTCATTGGCATGCAAGGGCAATTCCAGGATTTTTTCACCTGGACTTTCTTCACAGTTAATAGGGGCCAATCTTATGTTGTGCATTTGGTCACACTATATTTTAAGGTCCAAATCTAGCTATTAACAAACCATTAACTACGACTTTTGTCTCAATAAACTCCTAATATGCTGCTTTTTAATAGTTAGCAAGGTAGTTATTAAGTTTATGTATCAGGTAGGATTAGGGAAGTAGCCTAGATGGTCATGTAGAATAAATGCGTTATAATTACTAATAAACAGACAATATGTAATAGGCACACTGATAAGCAAGTAGTTAAAAGTGATAACTTCTTAAATACACTTTTTATAATGACGTAATATTATAATACATATACATATTACTACAATTCTGAATTATTGTCAAAATAATTTAATAAATTATTAAATAAATTTAAATAACTATTTGTATAAAGATAAAAATAATGAATAAATCTGCTGAAAAAATGATGCATTATCAGTTTTTTAATATCAAATCATGCTCATCAATAATAATAACTGAGAAAACAACCTTTCAAACATAATATTATGATTGATTTTATTTGTCAATCACACATTGTGTAGCTAACTGGTTTATTCTCTCCTAGTAATCAGTCAGCATCTTTGATCGTGTCTTTGCATTGACTTTGTATTTAATCTCCTCGCGCAAATCGTTGAACTCGCGTTAAATCCATGATTTATCTTTCCGTCTGATTGATGGCCATCAGCGGTTGGGTAGAAGACAACAAATTGTCTCCGGTTGCTATTGTAACCTTGGTTCCCTGAGAGGCGGGAACGAGTCAGCGAAAGTGGAGAAGGGAGGAGTTCCCATATACATCTTAGCTGATGTAATGTTGAGTTACCGCCTCGAGAAGGGAACCCATCATTCCACGCTCCTCCTCAGCGTCATCAAACCATGCGATTGTTATTGTTTTGATTGTGCGCCCTCTCGTGGCAGGTCCTACAACCTGTACCTTTAAATGTTTATTTCTGTTTGGATTTGATTACAGCTTGTTTACAGAGGGTCTGAATAGTGATAGCTGTTGTTTGGGAGGCTGAATAACACTTGCAACTAGAGTGACATGCATATCCAGTAAGGAGTTTAGTCAAGGATGATCTGAGTCAACCATGCTGAAATAATTAGTAGACCACCTCTTGTCTTTCTCTCTGTCTCTTCCTGAAGCAGTAGTCATGCTGTACAACTCAGAGAAGGTTAATAATAGCTTCCAGAGGCGTACTTCAAAACGTGGGGGTCTCTAAAAACCATGAGAACCATTTGCTTCAGGGTGAAACAGTTTTGCCGGAAATAGAAAGTGATGTTATTTTACACAATTATTATCTTGCAGCATATACATTCTTTATGTGCTAAATTGTTTTCTTTATATCATTCTGTAAATCTGGGAGGCTGCAGCAAGTCCATAACAGTTCATCAGTGATTTAAAATTGTAACCAATTAGTATACATTTGACCAAAATTAATA
Source organism: Carassius gibelio (assembly GCF_023724105.1). NCBI lineage: Eukaryota > Metazoa > Chordata > Actinopteri > Cypriniformes > Cyprinidae > Carassius > Carassius gibelio. The sequence goes on from NC_068371.1 coordinate 21,576,128, forward strand.
TTACAACTGTTTCTTTAATGTATCATTATTACACAACAAAACACACAGCGTCTTAACAACATGGCGGTAGAGCAGTGGCAGCAACAATAAAGTTATTATGCCTTCTTTCTTTGCATGAACAAAACCTCCCACATCATGACGTAGACGTGGGGGGCGTTTGTAAACGAGGCATTTTAGTGGGGTGTGGACGAGTCTTAACATTTAAAAAAAGAATATATCTTCGTGTTTGAGACTTTAGTCTTTGCAACTAGGGATCTTAGATACTCACGGACAGCTTGTAACAGTTCAAAGAGAAAGGAGAGCTTGAAATGGCATCATATTGGGTTCATTAGTTCATATGGAAGCCCCTGTGGATTAGAGGTATGTCTCATACACCAAGGGTTGCTCCATAAGTGGTAGTTGAAGTTTTTGTGCTATATAGTAATGAGTCAAGTTAATTCAGTTTTGTTAGTTTTCATTCTTCTTGTAAAACATATGTTGGATTTCAAACCTGAGCTCAATGGATTTGATATTCCAGATGTTTGTGTGAATAATGGTCTGTAATGAGGATGTGCAGTTTTGGGCTTGGTGAATTAGCTTCTTTCATTTTGTGTGGAGGAGGCAGAATATAACTACAAAGTTTAATGTCTATAATATAAAGTTTTATTCTCCGTTCTCGTCATAAAGGATCAGTAAAGTACCCTATTGGGATCAATGAAAAGTATCTTATCAGGATCAATAGAGTATAATGTGTTGTCGTAGGAGAACAAGCTGACAAAGGCAGTCTGAGGAGAAATGACTTTTTCATGTTGAGAAAGTGTGAAGAAATGGAGAGTAAGAATAGAAGTAATATGAATATAAAATAATGGATGAACAGAAATCTGGTGTCATTGTGTGACCTTCATGTGTTTTCCCCTCAATAACAATGTAATGTGTGTACATTTCTGCCTCTCAGAATGAACAGGATCCTGTATGTGTGTGAGAGTCTTCCAGGTCTTGATCTTTGTGACTGCTTCAATCTGAGCCCCTACTGAGGGCAGAATTACCCAAGTGTGTGCAGTCTTGCGATAGCAGCTAGTGGTGTGTGTGTGTGTGTGTGATGTTTCTGAGACCGCACTCCTTCGTCATCTAGGAGTTATCAGCTGTCATTGTGTTTGTAGTCTGGCAGCATGCACTGTGTTTTCTCTCTGATTTGTGCTTAAGTCGGTTTACTTCTGAACATGCTTTTAAAATTGACTTACAAACTTTATACTGACAGACACAGATTTCTGCTAGTGTGATCAAAGCTATGAGAAAATAATGTATCTCTTAAATGTGTTCTCTCTTGCAGGACCCTGTGTATGGGAAAGGAAAACTGGCTGAGATTCAGGGACTCATTTTAGGGATGCTAGAAACCTTCAACTATGAACAGGTAGTGTGTGTGTTTGTGTGTGTGTGTGTGTGAGAGAGAGAGAGAATGTGAGTGTGCGTGTGCATGTGTGTATGTGTATCTGTGTTTAAAAGCATCATTTTTGTGTGAGTGTTATATAGCAATTTGAACTCATCAGCTTTGTTACTGTTGAAATTCTTTCTTTTATAAATGCATTTTTACACCATAGAGAAGCATGTTCATCACTGTTTGTCTTAAGTTCTTGTATTCGTGTGGGAGTGTGTGTGTATGATCAAAATTTTTTTTTATTTTTATTTATTGCTGTCCTGTTATTACATAACATGACATAACATAGCAAAAACATGTTTATGAGAATGTGTACTTGGACAGGAAGTACAACTTATTATTATTAATTTACCTAGAATGAGGGCACAAATTATTATATTGAGGTCAAGATTTACTTAAAACAAGGGCATTATTAAGCAAATGATTAAATTGTGCACATGATCTAGTAAATTGAGGGAACAAACAAATAAATTGTGCCAACATTTTATTTTTCTAGCATGTCATGTGCGGGGCTCCATAGTTTACATATATCTTACAAGACAAAATAATAACTGAATATAACATATAAATATATAATATAACAATGACCCCGTTAAAATTTTACACGCTTGATTCTTAATACTGTTTGTTTTATGTTATGTGATAGTTGTTCATGAGTCCCTTTTTTTTCAGCTACCCACTTTTTTAGCAGAAAAATCCTCCAGGTCCTGCACATTTGTTGGTTTTCCAGCATCTTCTTACATTTTGAACCTTTTTCAGCAGTGACTGTATACTTTTAAGATCCATTTTTTCACACTGAGGGCAATTGAGGGACTCATCCACAACTGTAATAAAACATACACTGATGCTCAAGATAGCAACATGATGCAACATGGGGGTGGAGCAGGGGGGTAAACTTTTTAAATTGGATAATCAGGGTAAATTGTACTTATTTTGTCTGCTGTGGCAGTACAGAAAGTAAAAATATGATCTTTAAATAACATCAGAAACATTTACACGTCATCATCTTCAAAAGTTCACGCCTGAGGTCATTTTCATTAGCTACCAATAGCTGCTTGCATACAATTCAAGGCAATAATGTTTGCCTACAGAACCACCTCTGGCGCTGCACCCCTTTACCTAAATTCATTACTTCAAACGTATGTGCCCTCTAGAAGCGTGTGTTCTGCAAGTGAACATCACTTTATTGTGCTATCCCAAAGAGACACAAAATCACTTAGACTTTAAAATTAAATTCCCTCCTGGTGGAATGACCTGCCCAACTCATCTTCTAATCTTTAATCTAATCTAATCTTTTTGTATTCTATCTGTTTTCTCTTTATTTATTATACATTTGACAAAAGCAAAAAAGGTCTCCAACACTAGCTTGCTCTATTCTTAAAGCCCTTGCTACATGTACTGTGTTAGACTAACCTAATTTTTTCGTTGCTTTGGATAAAAGATTCTGCTAAATGTCAATGTAAATTTATTTATTTGTTTATTATTAGGTGGTAGTACAGGGTTTGTTAGGTGTTGATACACAACCCGACAGCCTGTTAAATTTGTCCATGGGTAAATAGCTACCCATGATGCATCATTCATGTCTTACTTTCATATTTACTGCACACTTGCTGCTTCAGACAGCAGCATAGAAAGATACATCATTTAGCGCAGTTAAATTATAATGAGATCTTCTCTTACTGTTCACACAGCTGAAGCAACAGCAGCTAAGTTCACAGGGTTTTATGTGATAATTGGAATGAGATGTGGAGGTGAGATCCTTTGGGAAAAAAAATCTTTATGGTATCTATCTTATTTTGTTTTTCAGTGTATCTTGATTCTTGGTTTAAGAATCGTTTAGACATTTGCACTAGAAAACAGCATAACTCTCTTTTGCAATGCAATCAAAATGTACAGTAAAAATTCCATATTCTAGTTGTGTTTTTGTTTTTTGAATGAATTAAAAGTAATGCAGATCTTTTTGAAGATTTGTTTTCAAACTGTTGCTGGTATATGTTTAGCAAATTTTGGATTTGTATTTATTAATCGATCAGCAAAAAAATAAGCTGATCAAATAAGTGTACCTACTACCTACTTATAAAGAAACCAGTTTCTAATATTGGCTTTTTCATGCTTATTTACAACATTCTAGTGGTTTTAATTTGTATTCTATACTATAAATATTGGTATAAATAATAATAAAATAAATATTCTACATTGAAACTATTAAGAGAGTATGGACCTGTTAGGACATGTTTCACCAATATTCATAAAAACAACACCGTGATGGGTCATGCACACACACACACACACACACACACATACATAAGTACTGTACCTTTTCAATCCCACTGAATAGCTTTTAACAGAGGGACGCCATTTAGAGGAAGTATCATACTTAACTTATTCCAGTTTATCCTCACAGCTGCTTTAACAGGTCAGTTGAGGGTGGAGTGTTATGAGAGCTCATTAATGGCTGTTTCTTCATTAATTAACAAGTGCATGATTCAAGGCTCTCTGGAAGTATTAGAAACCGTAATGGTTATCAGTGGCATGCACACATACACCCTACAGTTTTGCTTAATGAACAACTAAATACTTTCCCATAAATAGTCTCCCCTCATCTCAAGACCTCACACAACTTTCTTTAAAGCTGCCTGAAAACTTCTGAAGCACAAATTCTTATTTGGGTTTGTGTTATTATATTGTAGCAATTGGATTAAATTCCTCCCTCATTTCGGCTTTACTGAAAAGGGCTTTGCTTTTTATTTTCTGAAAGTCAAGACAAAAGAAAGAAGAATAAAGAGACATTGTTATCTGAAATTTAACTGAACTTGTCTGACACTTATTGATATTGTTTTTGCAATGCTAATTTATTTTATAGATTTTTGTTTATTAGTATAGAGTTGCTTTCTCCACCTTAGTGTCAGCTATAGGCTAATTGCATCCAGGAATTTGCATCAGACTTCAGTGTGTTCCCTTTTATTCCTTTCTAATCTATATTTGAAAAAAATAATGCTAAATCAAGTTGTTACTTTTGAGAACTGAACCTTAAAAAGTGGAGTTTTCCTTCGGCCACAGTGTACATTAATCAACTGATGAAGTATGAGTTGAACTTTGACTTTTAGTACAATGCACAATTCTTTGAAACCTTTGAAATCCATTAGCCCTGTCCCTGGAAGTTTTCCAAGCATATGAAGAACATCAGAAACAGAATGAAGCATTAGTTTACTGTTGGTGACTGGTTTTATCATGCCCCTGTCTGGTCTAGACATGATGTGGAAATTGTCTCTTCTGAACCTCTAGAAAAGACATTTCTGGGTTAGTTAATATATATGTTGTTTCTTGAGGCTTGCCTTAAAAGTTTCTGAAAATGTGCATTTTCAGCCCCAGAAAAGCATACCTGAATTAGTTCATTTCAATTAACTTTGCATCTAATGGATTCAGTAAAATAAAATCAAATACAATTAAATAAAGTACAAATAAAGTACAATACAGTACTGCCAAGCTACCCTAAATTGGTTAGTTAAACTTTGGTTTAATTTGTCTATCAGATTAAATTGGAGTTTATTAGAGCAGTATTTATCTGACTCAAGGGGTATTAACATTTAAACGACTTGCCTTTAAACAATAAAAAAAATCGGTAACACTTTGTCAGGGTGCGGGCTAGACAGAGGACTCAGATGCAGAGTAGGGAAAATGAGAATGGTTATTCTCGTCAAAAAATAACATAAACAATAATTAAATGCTCTGGCACACACAGAAATCTCTGACCGGCACACTGCGGACCACTCGCTCTGCCGGATCTCCGAACTATGGATCCTTAAGGGGGTCGCACACCGGACGAGAAGCATTAAAATTCGAACACATTATTCTCTATGAGGGTACACACACCGGCGGCGCCATTCGGCGTCTGTCCGCGGCGCCCAGCTATGACTCAAAACGCTGTTCAAATTTCTGCCACGCCACAGAGCGCCATCTGCATAGTTTTATATTAAAAAACCCATATGTTATAAACTGAAACTAAAATACAGTACATTTGTTTCATTGAAATAAAACATTACAAAGTGTTTGGTTACAGACTTATAACACAGATTCTTATCATTAATTAACATTCAAAACTCAGCTTTTATCAATTAAAATCATATATTTAAAATAATAATAATAGATGAAGTTAAAACATTAAAAGTTAAACCCATCTTGCTGCGAAATTGAGCTGGCGCATATAGAATCTGCGCGTCCGGTGTGCGATACCTCGAGTTGTCCTACATGTGGCGCGATGCGACGCAGCGCTTCTCGTCCGGTGTGCGACCGCCTTTAGACAGGAAAACAGAAGGTTAGAATGAAGCTTGGACACTACACAAAACACGGGCAAAGACAAAACAATCTACTCACAACGACAGACAGAAAGGCAGAGATATGTAAGGTGGGGGTGGGGGAACGAGTGGCAGGTGGAGAAGAATCAGCTCGTGATATGCACACCCCCGTCACGATCAGAGCTGATTGCCCAGACCACGAGCTACCGAACAGACAGGACAACACAGACTGCAAGTTGAGAAGGCACTCTGCACCGTGACACACTTTAAAAGAAGGTTCCATTAGTTAATGTTAGTTCATGTGTTAACTAACATGAACAATACATTTTTTACACTATTTATTAATCTTTATTAGTCAGTGTTAGTTAATGAAAACTACAGTTGTTCATCGTTCATTCATGCTAATTCACAGTGAATTAACTTATGTTAACAAGCACTTTTGATTTGAATAATGCATTAGTAAATTTTGAAATTGAAATTAACTAAGATTAATAAATACTCTAGAAGGATTGTTCTTGCTTCGTTCATGTTAACTAGTTAACTAACATTAAAGCTGAAGTAGGTAACTTTTGTAAAAATGTATCTGTGAAACCTGTCATTATGTCCTGACAGTAGAATATGAGATAGATAATCCGTGAAAAAATCAAGCTCCTCTGGCTCCTCCCAGTGGTCCTATTGCCATTTGCAGAAATTCATCTGCTCCCGGTAAGAAACAACCAATCAGAGCTGCGGTCCGTAACTTTACACCATGAATCCATTTTCCAAAACCCTGTTTTTAGCTTGTCCTGGATCATTAGGGTACACCTATAATAAGTGTTTATATTCTTACTATTTTAGATTGCTTCGGGGGTACCGCAGCGGAGTAGCCCAGTACCGTTGTGATTCTTCATAGACATAAAATGAGAGAAGTAGCTCCGGCTACAATGTTCGTCCGCAAGACGCAAGCAGTTCTGTTTATTAACCGCTAGAGCGTCAAAAGTTACCGACTGCAGCTTTAACTAATGGAACCTTATTATAAAGTGTTACCAAAAAATCTGAATAAAACCAGTAATAAAACTTATTCCTAAAACTTAAAATAAATATTTATTATGTTAAATTAAAAACATGAAATGTCACAAAGGAACTTCTTTAAACATGCAAGTATTATTTAAAAAATTGTATAACTGATTCACTAAACTCTTAGTGAATGGAGAATCTCCTGTTGCTGAGCTCCTATCATGCTACTAAAAATGAAAATATTTTGCCATTTTATCTCTGTTTCACTTGCACTGTTTGTATGTTTAAGATGTCACCAGATAAGGTTGGTTATGCAGTCTTTTAGTTTGTATGTGGAAGTAAGTGTGTGTCATTGTATGTTTGCTCTTTCCCTTCCATGACCAATGGGAATTTGCAGCTTGTCATTCAAAGGAAATAGAAGTACCACCTGACATACCCCCCAAACCCCCCCCCCCCCCCCCCCCCCCACACACACACACAAATTTCCCCTTGCTTTTGAGACTCTCCTCTTGGAATCCCTGCAGTAAATAATTTGAAGCCACAAAATTGAGATGTCAATTACACACACATACTGTAAATACACACACTTGAACAATCCCTTCGGAAAGCTTGTCCTGGCATACATTTCAACACAGACCCAGCAGAATTTGCCCCAATAGCTGATGAACATACTGTAAATACACACACTTGAACAATCCCTTCGGAAAGCTTGTCCTGGCATACATTTCAACACAGACCCAGCAGAATTTGCCCCAATAGCTGATGAAATATTTTGAAATGTATTGTCATATCATCGGAAATGTCTGTCAAAATTAAATGTGCTTGCCGATATGTATGTGTAATACTCAAAATGCTGCACTAACAGCAAAAGGAAAGAACGTACATCAAGCCTCTCTCTCTCTCTTTTCTCTCTTTCTTTCTCTCTCTTCTCTCTTTCTTTCTCTCTCTCTCTCTCTCTCTCTCTCCTTCTCTTCAGTCTTTTTTTCTGACCTTGCTGAAATCAGTTGCCTCTGGTGAGGAGACTGTGTAGATTAACAGAGATTCTTCCACTCATGAAAATAAACTAAACCAATTTAATGGAAGCACAAGCTCAAATGTTAATCCATTTCACAAATTTATTCACAAAGATATTTGATTGTGATAAAAAAAGATACGCTTAAGAGAGTTGAAATGGCATTTTTTTCCCATTTAGCTTCTGAGTCGTTTCACATGCCTCATTGGTTTCAGTCCTGATAATTTGTATATAATTATTATATAAATAAGATAATTAGTTATGGGAAAATTCTTCCATTGCCTGTGGTTGTTAATGAATAAATGTGTTCCCTCATGAATTAAACTGAAATAGGGTAGTTGACACACAACTTAAAAATGAACTTTTTTAACATAAAGATGTGTTAAAACACATAAGAAAAATTGTATATTGTTAGAAACTGTAGCTGTTCATCATTTCCTGGAATCTGTTCAGAAGATTAAATATGCTGGCTTTCATGCATTTTCCATCCTTGTGTAAGGGGAAAATCATTCAAATGTATTCAGATATGGTAAAATGCATTTCGTAGTAGACACTTATTTGTAGCTGAAAGCATAACCAAGTCAAGGTATTTAATTAACAGAGTCGCAAATTTGTGATGGATGTGTAGATTTCATCTGAATAAGCATAATTAATGGACAATGTGTGCTGACCTCTTTGCCATAACTTCTTTAAAGCTTTCCAATGGTTTACTTTACCTCTCCTTTCTTTCTCTCAGACATTGTTGGAGACGACCACCAATCTGTTGAATTCAGATCTTCATTGGTCTCTGTCACACCTGCGCAAGGCAGTCAGTAGAGGGCTTCACCCAAGACAATACCACTGCAACATCTGCTTACAGCAGTACAAGAGACGGCAAGAGAGCGAGGAGGAGATCATTATCTTCAGGTATTCATAGGAAGACCAAAAAAAAACCTTATTCAATTCACAAAAACAAGTAACTAAATAATGCTATCAGTCAAATTGATCTTTATATTTATATACCTGCTTATGATGGGTACCAACCAGTATTAAAATAATAATCCAGGCCAAAATTAACAAATTTTAATAAATCATGTAGCCCCATGTCGTTCCAAACCAATAAAAGCTTTGTTTGTCTTCAGAATGCAATTGAAGATATTTTGGATGAAAACCGGGAGGCTTGTGACTGTCCCATAGACTGCCAAGTAAAATATATTGTAAAAGGTCCAGAAAAGTATGAAAAGCATCATCAGAATAGTCCATCTGCCATCAGTGGTTAAACCGTAACGCTATAAAGCGACGAGAATACTTTTTGTACAAGAAGAAAATAGGGCTGCTTAATAGCTTACTACTTAATTGTTCACCTACAAATGAAAATTCCCTCATAAATTCCCCATTTTTTCTTGTAACACAAATGAACATATTTTTCTATTCTTTAATCAGTTTTGTCCATGCAACCAAAACTTTTAACACAAGTACAAAAAGGATCAGCATTAGCACATGTTTTTGCCATTTACAGTACAGACATACAGTGCAGTATAATGCTGTATGGCAGGACATTTTTGGGAAGGGGGACGTTTTGAGAAGGGGGATGTTGAGACAGGACACATCGCAGCCTAGACTCAAACCTATTTCATCTGAATGCGCAGAATTGTGGAGCATGTGTGCTGACCTCTTTGCCATAACGCCATTATTTTTGTACGAGAAGAAAATAGGGCTGCTTAATAGACAGAGCCGTAGTTCGCTGACAAGCTATGCAATATCGCGTTCATAACCGCATGCGATTCATCTGCGATTATGAACGCGATATTGCGTAGCTTGTCAGTTTAAGAGTTTGCAGATGATGTTCACGTCACGTAATTATGTCACTTCATAAGGTTCCCATGGCAATAGGGGGAAAATGGTGCTTTACTTCTGTGTAGTAAACACAACATTTTTCAACTTTCTACTGATATATATTATGAAATCATGCTAGCCCCGCATATTTTGCTTTTGAAATCGGCAATTTATGCGGCAAAAGAGCGCCGTATTGGAAAAAATGCTACCCCTCATAAATATGCGGCCTTTGGCTGATTATGCATTAAATCAGGCGATCGCATAGTCGCGTTTTTCTGGAGGGACTGATTTTCATTTTGGGGTAGAGTATCCCTTTAAGGTGCAATAAACCAACCACTCTTTTGAAGTGTCAACCAGATCTTTTCTGATGGATTTTGTACAGTATTATTGCATGTATAATATTAACGCGATATCAGTATTTAATTTCTTAAATATCATGGTTATTGTGAGACCTCTATTATAAATATAAGCATTATATCTGCCATTGTTCACCCTGTTCTGATCCCATATTTGAGTCCCATTATTCTTACTCATTCTGAACTCTTATTTCATGTGTAGCTGTGGACACCTGTACCACTGCCAGTGTCTTCAGCGTAAAGAGCCGGGGGTTTTGAGTGAGAGGCAGTACTCGTGGAGCTGCTACAAATGCACATCCAACCAGGGCTCGCGGCCAGCGGACAGACCCAGCGCAGGGAGCTCTCGATCACGCGCCACTTCTCTGGCACAGGTCAGTCGGTCACATCAGTGTGTTCAACCAAATCTGAAAAATCGGGCATATTTAACTCACGCCAATGTGCTTCTAAAGAATCTAATTCATACTGCCCATGTCAGTCAAGCCCCAAAATAGAAAAAAGAACACAGCGAAGGTGTACTTTTTACAGAGTGTTCCCATTAAAGGCGATACGACTTCTAAAGAACTTTTATATGCATGCAGTGTGTGTATTATCCACGCTAATTGGATCTCTGTTATGTGGCAGTGATGTATGTAAATGGCATGCAAATGGATTTCTCTCCGCATGCAGCTGTATTAGTCATAACCCTAGAAGGCTGATGGCAGTAGGCACAAAAGTGAGCAAAGCTAGTGTCCCTAATCACAGAGGTGTCCAACCAGTGTGATTAGAGTATTTGCACAACTGCATAAAAAAGCATCTCAAAAAGCTGACAAAAAGACCTTGAACACATGGCCCATAATTCCTGCTGATTGAATCGGCAATGCTCCTTAAAAAAACAAATGTTCCATTTCTGTAAGTGTGACGGTTAGTTATGTACTGTGAATGAAATAAAAAATATAAAAGTAAGCTGAAAGTGCCGAATTAATGTGTCAGTGATGTGTTAATCTAATAATTTATTCAAAAATACAGGCAAATACAATTCATATACAAAAAAAAATTTGATTAAATAAATCCTGCATTTCAGTTGTATTGGTCAGTCGTTGGTCCTGTATGTGCTTCTCTCCTGGCGTGTTTGTGTGGATTGTATTCATGTTCCAGTATTGGATTTATATATATATATATTTGTTGATTTTCACTCCATCTCGTTCCTGTGCTCTCGTTTCAGAATGTGAATATAATGTATGGCCTTAAATGTAACGTGAAAAATAAGTCTTGATATAGGGCCAAACTGTATATGTCATATTTTACATGTCCATATTCGAGTAATAAAAAGAATCATATTCTTAACAATAAGCTTAGTAGTAGTAGAAGGTTTTTTTTTATTTTTAGAAAAATCTATATTTTTAACAAAAGCTTTATCTGGAAGATGAAAGTCATGTGGTGTGATCAACATGTAGAAACCTAGAACATATAAAAAAAAAAATTCTAAAACAGCAAAATGATATCATAGAGAAGACTTCTGCAGACCCTCTTGACAGATAATTTCACCTTTTTATGACCAGATGAATGTAGTAAACATAGTTCTGATAACAGATCTGTATTCGAGTCGGACTGTATCTCTGAACTGCTTTTGTGATATTCTGTCAATCCCATTTAACCTGTCGCCTCATGTGTTTCAGACAAAAGTGACGTCTGCTCATCATGAGATTGTAACAGAGGCTCATGGGAGAAAGGTAAGTGAGTTGAATCACATTCTACAGCTACACTGGATTTGATTAGTTTAGGATGATTAAATCTTACGTCAGCTGAAAGAAAGGTTCTGTTTTAAATTGTTTTATATTTATATTGTCAATTCATTTAGCCACAAACTTAATTGCCATTTAATTGTATTTAGATTTTAGATTTAGTTTGTAATTGGTGTCAGACCTTTACAATAAACAGTTTTAATATTGTTGCATTTTCCATTTTCTATGACTGACTCAATTCAGCACTTTTAGAGGTGCTTCATTGCTCTACTTCAGCTAGACAGAGAATCATAGCTCTATTCCACTCTGCCTTTTGTGTGTTCATTCATCCATGAAACGTAAATGGCTTTTTCTCTGCTGGTTCAAAGGAAATTAGCTTGCTTATGATTGCATTACACTCTCTCCCTACTTTCATGCATTTGTTTACTGGCAGGAATGAAGTGATGAAACAGTCCTTCTTTGTTTGTCTGTCTGTCTCTTTCTTTCATTCCGTCTCTCTCATCCACATTTCTGTCTCTGGGTTCTTACTCTTTTGGAGCCATTCTCTTTCTCTCTCTTCATTGAGCATTCATTGCTTGTCGGTCAAGAGACTTGGCGTTTTATGCAATGTGACAGTGAGCCTTAAAGACAAGACAGGAAGTGACATGAACCTTTTGACCTATTCCTCTTCTCCAGCATCCCTTCATCCTCTCTCTCCTTCAATAAACTCTCAGCCATTCGCATCACTAAGCACGCTGTTATCTATAACAGGCAAAATTCAGCACTTTTCTTCATGTCCAAGTTTATTTACTGACTTTTACAGTAACTGTTCCCTCCTGGTGCAAGGTTTTTTTTTGTTTTGTTTTTTTTTTTGTATAAAAAAACCTCTAACATTTGCACTCTCTGTTCTATTTCTGTTTTAACTATTTGTTTTATTTAAATTGAAAAAAAGAGAAGTTCACACTAGCATTCTCTATTCTTTGTCAATTTTTCTACTTGATTTCTTTTTATGTATTCTAAATAATGACTTAAAATCTTTTAAAAATATATATTTTTCTGTTCTATTGACTTTGATTTTATTTAAAAAACGACCCTGTAACACTAGCATTCTTTTTCTATTCTATTTATTTTTTATTTATTATAAAAACGAAACAAGCAAACAAACAAAAAGGATCTTGCTATGTATACTATGTTATGCAAACCCCGCCCCGTCCCTGAACACCACCCCCGAAGCCTACTCCCCCTTTTTGGAAAACTAAAATATGGTCACCCTAATATACATTTTTGAAGTTTTGCAAAAATGTATGTAGAGTCACGTTTTTTTCCAGTGAGCATAATGCTAAATGAATAGGTAAAATCGACCACTTCAATTATATTTGGTATAGCCACCAATTAATTCTCAGACTGTACTTTTACTATATTTTTTCAATGCGTTTTTTTTTTTTTTTTTATAAGTCCCACGAGAAGAAAGATAAAATGGTAGATCTTTAGAATTAGGTCAGATGTTTCTAAAAAATTTCAACACTTTGTCTAGTTGGCTAAAAAACTTCTGATGTCTCAAGGTGCAGAAAAGTGGCTTTTAATGATTTTTTTAAGCAATGAAATACATTGGGCTATCAAAAAGTGTGTAATTGGTTTATTTAAATAAGTCATGTGTAAATAACGAATTTAATGAACGCTCCACCAAATTATCCTTGCTTTCCCCCAAAACTGTCACACAAAATCCAAGTCCTCCAGCTCAGCGCCCTGCGTACGGAGACAGCTGAAACAGCGTGACAATGTTCATCTCCTTCTTTCTGCTGAAGGGAGGGCACAATAATTGCATTTACTCTTCTGCAGTGACAGTACCATTTGTCTTTTGTGCCACTCCAAACCAACTGATTATATATAAAGACCCAGTGAGGTAAAGTGAGGATGCACTTGATTTAATTAAGGAACATTCTGTTGAAAACCATCTCTGGGTGAAGTTTGGCAGATCTTTAGGGTGTGTGCTTGACTTCATGCCTTTGGGACTGGAGAAGTCATTGACGGATGACAGAGATTGAGAGGTTTTGGATCACTGGAGGCTGATTTGAGCCAAACCAAGTGATGAAATGATTCTGATTGGTGTGAAGGTCACTGGAATGTGTCTTCAAATAAGAGAATCTGTCTCTGTGTATCATGGGCCTGTCTGTAAATCTGGTCCAACAATGATTAAATATGGATTATTATAGATTAAATAATGTATATTTACCTGTGTAAATTCTTCAAATTCTACTAATTTTCTTCCTGCTTGATATTTCTGTTGATGTCGTTTTTTTTTTTTTTTTTTTAAATGTCACATCCGTCAGGATTTAATCACCTTTCTTTACCACATCCTAGGCTAGTCTATGAAAATGTCACATTGGATGCAATTAACACCCTTCTGATTCTTGAAGGGTTGTGCAGTTTGCTATTTATCAAGTCCATATCTGGCAGCAGGATTTGCCCCTTCACATTCTAATGTTTTTATATATGTTGTTAGTGTATTTTCACCGAAATGTTAAATTTAATTGTCTTTAGGATTATCTCTGGGAATTCTAAAGTGGTTTAGCTGGAGGATGAGTCAGGAGTGTTGTGGTTCTGTGAGTGTGTTGAGCTGTTATGTTGGTGTGTTTTCCTCTCTCCAGATGTTGACTGAAGCCACTCTGGATGCCCAGCAGACACAGGCCTGGGATCATTTCCGCACTCTCTACAGAGGACCATCTAGGGTATGGATGACTTTTCTTTCCATTCTCTCATTACTCAAAAGTTGACAGGCCACTTTCAGAATCTGTTTATTAAATAGCATTTAATATTGTCATAAAAATGTTATTTTAGTTATGGTAAAGCTGTTTGATATATACACCATAGTTCAAAAGTTTGAGGTTGGTAAGATTTTGTAATGTTTTTGAAAGAAGTCTCTTATGTCCAATAAAATTGGAATTTTGCTATTTTTTTGTGGTTGTTGTTGATAAGAATACAGTAATATTGTGAAATATTACAGTTTAAAATAACTGTTTTCTCATAATTTCTTATTACCAATTTTATAACCTGCCACTTCATGTTTTTGTTTTGTGAAAACGTTTTAGTTTATTTGAAATAGAAATGCCAAAATTATTGGCAAATAAAAGTATTAAAATCTTATTCTATTCTTACAAATAAAGGACAATCTTACAGACCCCAAACTTTTGAATGATATTGTATCCCACAAGACAAAAAAAAAAAAAACTTAATTCAAACTCATTATCATGTTCAGTACATAGCTGTAAATACCCTGGTTATTAATGTCTAGAATTGACACCGCAAGCGTCAGTAACTGCTTGCAGCCTTTTCTGATAGCAGTGCGTAAGCCCCTGGTTTGTCCAGAACATTAAATTTGTGGCATGTTTTTTTTTTTTTTAAAAGCCCCCAGGTACTTTAAGTTCTTGCATGCTAGTTGAGTTCATCCCCACATTGGCTCAGTGATGTTGAGATCCATCTTAAAGGGTAACTGAAGGACTACCTTATTACAAAAGGCTGGAAGCACTCATGGATACTCAGGGAGGCAGTACATGATACTGAGAACCAAGACTACATAGACATATTTTACTTTCCAAAATATGAAAAAGCTAAACCTTGCAAAAATTTGCAAGGCAGTGTGGTTCTCAAATTTTGGTCACGCATACAGTTGTTTCACTTTAACCATATCTACACTGGACTTGAGCGCAACACGATGCGACTAAAGACAGTAAAACCCATCTCAATTGTATGCGGTGCAACCACTGTTCTATATACTGTATGACTGGATCGCTCATTGCATTCTAAACTGCCAACTGGCAGTGAAGCCACCGGTAGTGTTCGATCCACCATTTTACTAATCCCTACCGGCAGAGCACACCATTGAGTCACAGCTAAAACATTGACCTAAAATCAACCGATTTGAAGCAAATCAGTCAAATGGGATTAGTTTTTATGTTATGTGTATTTACATTAATGTCTACTTTGATTGATGTTTCCTTTTGATGGGCAGGATAAGAGATATATTTAAACCTTTTAGGTGGGTGGATGTGTCTGCTACACACTGCCAACACACGTAGCTAACTGATCCAACACAAAATATAATATATTTCTTTATAAACTTAATTATTCAGGAATTATTAAACATAAACGTATTTCAGACAGGACCACTTTGGCAAGTTACATGAGTTATTGAACACAGTTTATCTTTGGCAATATGGTTCCTTATTGGGGTTCTTGCTCTCGAATTAATTGAACTTACAAGAACTTAAACATTAACCCGACCGGAACCATCAGCTTTGAAAAACATGACAATTAAGACTCTTATTAATGTCTTTAAAAGCAAACAGTGGTAATCGTATAGATGTAGCAGTGGGACGTCTGTCCTGTAGCTTGGTTATGAGGATGAGTGTCTCTCGGCAGTGAGGTCCATGCCAACCAGAACTTGAAAGCTTTAGAGATCTGAAACAAAGAGACGACAACCAGAAGGTGCATGGTAATATGTTCATGCTTATAATGGGGAGGGAGGGAGGGTTGCAAGCCATTTGAGCATACTTACCAAGCAGTGGTGCCACGTATGTATGTCCCATGTCTAATTGGAGAATGGTAGTGATTGGAGCTATTTGACAGCAGAGGCATCAGCTGATTGCAGCCTAATTTAACTACTACCTTATAAACTATTAATAAGCAGCAAATAAGGCGTTAATTGAGGCAAAAGTCATAGTTAATGGTTAGTTAATAGTGATAATTGGACCCTAAAATAAAGTGTGACCGGTGATCTTTTCTCATTAAAATCATACAATTTCCTATTAATTCAATAGAACGTTTACGCACACTAGGGATTACCAATATGGCGGCATCATGAGCAATCCAGTTCTATATTTATAGATCAGTGGGTGCAACGCGACAAATCTCGACATTAAGCTGACGGCCCATTCTATTTCTGACATACTCTAAGCGCTTGCACTACTACGGACACAGGACAGATGGATTTGCATCGATCACTTTGTCATGTACAGCATAGACAGCTTTTAGCTGTTGCAGCATGACGCAACAACAGTTGCATACAGTGGAGACACAATATTTTTCTGTTGCTGTTGAAGGTTGAGTTCACAGTATCAGCTTGTGATTCTGTTCGTTGAAGAAGTGCTTTTCGATGGAGAGGATCTTCTGTATCGGGCTGAGTCAAATCGTGCAAAGTGAATAGTTTGACTGAGAAAGATTTAGAGGAATTGGCGATGATGCTTTATAAAAGGCAGAAAGCCAACCGCTATTCGCACATTTGAATGCTGTTGCCACAGTGGTGGACCTGTGCGGAGCCTTGGTGGTTGCGCCCCTGATTGCTCGAAGGGATATGTAAACACTTGAACTGCAGCAGATCTTGTGGGATTTTCATTCAGCCATTGAGAATTCTTGTCAGTGCCTTACAATGATATTGCATAACAGCAGATTGTTATGCAATACAAGGTGTGTGTGAATGTATGTGTTGCCTTTGTATATTTACAGGAGTCATTTAGTCTTACTGTTTATGGGTCATCACTTATCAGACAGAGACAATTCGAATGTCTTCATTTAAGTGTTTGACTGTCAGTATCCTGTCTGAACTCAATCACACAGTCCTCTACCCTCTGACCAACCATCACATTGGTGTACTAATCATGCTGTATGTCCATTTTTAAAATCAGTAGTCCAGTTTTAAAATCTGGTGTGCGCATGTACAGTACATTACATTTGTATGTGTGTATATGGGAGGTGGGAAGGCAATCCTCCTTCCTTTTATTTTTATATTATATACATTTTCCAGATTAGATACTTGTAGTATTGAACACTATTCATGCCTTTACAGGGCTCCAGACTAACTTTTTTCACTAGGAGCACAGTGGCCCCCAACTGAAAATTTTAGGGGCACAACCAGAAAATTTAGGGGCGCACACCGTAAATCAACATGCTAACCAAATCTACTAATTTCCACTGTATTACTAATAAATACTTTAATAATAGATGCAGAAATTACAATGTGCTGTTTCAAATTCAGTGTCACATTTTATTCTGCACTTTTGAAGATGCAACAACAAGGTAAACTGACAGCACCATCGCTGTCAAGACAGTACAAATAGTAAACAAAATTCCATACACTCAGAATAAAAAATGTGCATAGGAAAAAAGTTTGTGTGCATGCTGTATCGTTGTTGTATGTTTCGTTAAGTTTTAAGCCATTCTTCCTTTGAAGGTCGAGCTGGCTTTTGTATTTGGTGAAAGGTAGTTCTAATGCTTATAGTACCTCAGTATCTGAATTCTTACAGCCAGTCTTCTCGAAAATGGTGAGTGTGGATCAGGGCCGGCCCTGACCAATTTGCTGCCCTAGGCATGATTTTACCTGGCGCCCCATGTGTATGTATGTATGTACATGTATATATATATATATATATACACACACATACACACACTACAGCAGAACTGTTTCCAACACTCATAATAAATCATCATATTAGAATGATTTCTAAAGGATCATGTGATAGACTGGATGTCACATGTGACACTGAAGAATGGAGTAATGATGCTGAAAATTCAGCTTTGCATCACAGAAATAAATGATAATTTAAAGTATAATAAATTGAAAACAAATTATTTTAAATTGTAATAATATATCACAATATTACATTTTTTTCTGTATTTTTGATCAAATAAATGCAGGCTTGATGAGCAGAAGAAACTTCTTTCAAAAACTTAAAAAAATAGTAATGTTTCAAAACTTTTGGCCTGTACTGTATCCCCCCAAAACTGCACAACTGTAGAGTAAAACATTATTTAAAAAAAAGTGATAATAAAAAATGCGTCTTAAAACTGACAAGATTGTACAAAATCACAGTCGGGGGACTCAGAACAACTGCTAACATTAAGTTTAAGGTAAAAATAACTGCCATGAAATTATAGTATCTTACTCCTATTCAATAAATTGTTCTTTCACTACATCTCTTTACCTCTGTCTTTATCCTCTTCTCTTCTTTTTGGCAGTGTATCTATCGCAGACTATGATCATTTATAATGTGTCATGTAAATTCGGCCTTGCGTCACAATCAGGAAACTTTCACCGTGTCTAGAACGGGCGCGAGCCGCCAGGCCCGTTTCTACGAGCTGTGTGTTAACAAAAACAGTGCTGTCTACATTGGATGTGGCGTCGGGCACGCTACACAACAAATTACCAACAACTAATCGTGCGCGCGCTCTGTTTCTGACGCACTTCAAGCACTCGATGGGTGGGGGAAGATTGAAGAGCCAGACTTTTTTTTTTTTTTTGCTTTATTTGGAAGTGTTTCGAATTATTGGTTTTTAAATAGTTTCCTATTATAAAAAAATATAGGTAAAAAAAAAAAAAAAAGTTCACTCATTCTGGCGCCCCTATGGATGAGTGGCGCCCTTAGCATTTGCCTATGCCGCGGGCCGGCCCTGGTGCGGACTTTTTTTCGCCACACCAACCTCTGACTCTGAATCATCATCTGACGGTGACACTGTAGACTCTGGCACTGGTACACTAGCCGCAGGTCGGAAGAACGAATCAATAGTTCGCTTGCTCATAGCTCAGACGCACGCACATATCAGGTTGTGATGATATTTGTCTCTGTTTCCTTCCCACAGATGTTTACGCGAGCTCAATTATCTCTAGGCCCCTCCCCCTCCACACATTTTAGCCACTTGCAGTGGCCATTCCCTATTCTTCTCACACGCATTTGCCGCCTCACAGACTAATGAGACGCGAGCACACACTCGCGTCTCATTAGTATGTGTGCAAGTGTGTGTGCGTGCGTGCGTGCGTGTGCAAATCTACTGGTCGCACATGTGCGACTGGATGTAAAATTCAGTCGCACACTCTCAAAATTTGGTCGCAAAATGCGACCATTTGGTCGCAGTCTGGAGCCCTGCTTTATTTCCACTCACAGCTCTATCCATCACATACACTCAGATGCACTTACATATAATCTCACCCACATGTACACACCCCCACATACACTCACACAAACATAGAGACACTCAACAGAATCAAATGAAGGTGCTGCTGACTAAAAACTAAGTTGCCTCAGTGTCAAATGGGATTTTGGTTAAATGTGTCCTTGAATAAAAGAGGCCAGTTGCCCCATTTACACCTGGATTTAATATCCATTTACTGTCATAAAATAACACTTAATCACATAAAAAGCCAGGCATAAATGCACCCAAGAGACATTTTGATTGGGTCGTGATTTGAATCACTGAAAACATATATGTAGGTGGTCTGACATGGATTATGACACATTTAATGGTGTAATGCATTTTTGTTATCCACTTTGTGTTATATAAGTAAAATGAATTGAGGTTACGCAGTACTTCAGACTTCACATAAATCAACTTTTTACTGTACGATAAATGTGGCTAAAATAATTCATGCAGTAAGTATAGAAATTAAATAATTAATGATGTATAATTATGCCTTGTGATATATCTTACAGCACATTGTCTGATCTAATGAAAAATAGTAAACACATATATATATATATTACATTGTAATAATTATCCATTCCAGAGCTCATAATTTGCTTTACTTTGTAGCACTGGTGAAAAATTAAGGAGCCCCTCATCAGAAATTTAGGAGCATCACAACTACAAATTATATTGCATTATAATTATATATATTTTAGATGGGGTAATATTAGCTGTCACTCACTCAGTCACTGCTTTCCACTAACAACCACGAGAAAAAGAAAGTGCTGAAGAAGAGAGAAAATGAAAAATTGTATTGCTAAAAATAATTTGAGTGTTACTGTGCTAATATATTGATAACTAAAGTGGACGGCTGACAGATATTCTGTGTGGTGGTCAGTTCACAGCATTGACAGAAATGAATCTTTTCTAATAAGTTTTAAATTGATTTTTATTTTTACCTTAAAGACATTTTTTTTTCTAAAAGTGTGCATTATCATATTTGTCAAATTCTTATCTTTAATCAGTCAGGCATATTAAAATATTTGGGCTGTTATCAAGCAAATTAAAGTATCAATCAACAAAATTCCTCTTTGCAATGCAGAGGAAACACAGAAGCTGCATCTGAAGTGGCATTTAGATGCATTTAAACACCGATTAATGCGGGACACGAATGCTTTTAACCTGCAGTTACACATTCATCAAATTTTTATATTGTAAACATAAAATGTTGAATACTGATATTTGAAATATTTGAAACTTTAAATGTGAAATTAAAACAGCAAGTCACTCTTAATAAAGGAGTCATTGCGATTGAACAGTCATTTAACGAATGCTTCATTCCGGAACAAAATACAATTATGTTGCTAAGAGATGCAAAACAGAGCTGTGACTGTGTTTCAAATTGTTTTCACTGATGCTGCCTTCACGTGCTACAAGAATGATTGTAAATAGGAATGTGGTAGTTTAAAATTGTATTTGGAAGCAATGTGAAGTCGACCGCTTGAAATTGTCTAGCTCATAATGTAATAGCACGTGAAGGCACCATGAGACGAGATATGTCATAATTATCACGCCGTGCTCCCTGTCAGTTTAATTCATAAACGCGCATTTACTATGTACAGTAAAGTCAGATTGCGTGATATTGTCCTGTTTTGTTGTTGCCTGTGTGCCGAAGCATGAGCTTTTGAAGCTCCGCCCTCTTCTGAAAAGGGAGGCAGGAGCACAAGCTACTTTGCATGTAAAGGGACAAGCACAATAACGGCGTGTTTTGGCTCATACCCTAAAAGTGGCCATTTCAGCAAGTTATAAAATTTGTGGGGTATTTTGAGTTTAAAATTAAGATACACTGGGGACATCAGAGACTTAATTTACATCTGGTGAAAAGGGTCATAACAGGGCCCCTTTAAAGTGCATTATACATAAAGGCAGTTAAAGTGTTTTTAAATTACTGTTACTGTCTAACACCTGTCCAAAATACTACCACATTTGCGAGCTGACTTTTTCTGAGTCTGGCTTTTGATAATTCACAGTAATAATGCATGTGTAGTATAAATTATCTATATTTTTCACTTAATGCAACCTCACATTATTCATAAATTACCGTTTTCATTTTCACATATAAATGTGGTCACATCTAACAAATTTTTTTTTTTAAATCAAAACTAGCAACGGCTATTGAAAAAGTAACTGAAATATTAATTATCAAAAATAATCATTACGTTATTATTCCTTGTTGGAAAAAAATATATTATCTGTGTGGTAGTTTAGGGAATTACCTGTATATGGCGCATTGCATACATGGGGTTATCTGACGCAAAGCAGTTTAAAGCAGAGTTCTGCATGGGTCCTGTTTGGTAAATGCGCACCAGCAGTACTTAACAGCACACTCGACCCGTTATCCAAAAGCAGCACTAATTTAATTCCGTACCAGACCAGAACTGTTCGACATAATAAAGATTGTGAGTTGTGACCCAGACCGCACCCGCTTTAAATCTATTACATCAGGTAGGCAAAATTTTCTCATATAAAACAAGCAATCAAACCAAAATTAGGCATTCTAATTTGGTGCTTTGAAGAAAAACAGACACACAGCGCAACATGATAATTAACAGATAAAAATATGAGAACGCGCATCCTTTCTGTAAACAATACAAAACTTTAGCCTAGCATCTTGTGATCACTCTGCCAGGCTTTCAGACAAATGTGCATAGGCTAAATCACATCATACACATGCTTATAATTATTCATAAATGAAAAGAACATATTCAAATATAAGCCTTTACTATTTAATGCAATTGCCATTATTATTGAATTTCATTAGTCCCAGATATGATTTATGTGCAGTGGTTCACAGTAAAGTGAGCAAGTCACGACAATTACAATTTCATTATTATGGTTAAATAAGAAACAAGAAATCTAACCATCATAACCAAATTAGGCTACATTTATTGTCATTAAATATCTCTATACACATCATTAGATATGACATTAAGCACAACTTATGTAGATTTATTTAATAAAAAGGCTTGACTGCTTCATTTTGGCGTATATTTGTACACTTTTACCATTTAATCAATCTCAGCATGCGTTAATTTTCTGTCACTAGATGTTTGCCTCACTAAGGCTAAATTATGCCAAAGTCTTTCTTCTGCTAAACTTTAATTAAAACTGAAACTATATAAAAACTTAATAAAAATGTGTTTACAAAATACCAACTAAACTAAAACTAATAACAATATTAATTAAACTAATAATAACTATTACTATCAAATTGTATGGCAAATTTGAAAACGATATTAAAATAAATTCAAAACTATAATAACTTTGGTTTGGTCATGTGATGTTGCAATCACAGTGTGGGGAATGTTTGACCCTAATCCTCTAAAGACATAGGGAGTCAGTGTTACAGTATCACTCTTAACACTCTCAAGCTCAGCATCTGTCCTCAGCCTTAAGAGTCATGGTAGATAGACTGCTGATGTGTACACTTATCTACAGAATGTGGCATGCTGAAGTATGTTTGTTTATGTGCTGTCGATCTTTTCCTGTGTCTGTGCAAGACTTCACACTCTCTGTAATGAGGAAACAAACTACTGTAAACATGACATCATGTCAAACTGAGCTTCTGAGAAATGAGCAAATGGGCTTGTGTACTCAGTGTAGATATCAATGATTATGAATACAACACATCGTATGTGTATGTGTGGATGGTGCACGTAATGCAAAGTATTTACACCTTAAAAACTCCCTCACATCCCTTCCTAAATAATTTGAAAGAGCCGTTTTTGGTTTTCTGAGAGTCAGCATCTGGAAGAAGAGGTTTGATGAGACCAGAACATTTTGGACCCCTAAAGTTTAACAGACCTATTGCAAAAAGTGGGTTGCAACTTTTTATAGGTCCAGAAAGTGTCCACAAAGTCTAGAGCTAATTAAACATAAATTGTTACTTGAAAGGGCTCTGTTAAAAGGGTCTTTTTTTTTTTTTTTTTTTTTTTTTACTTTATGTTGCAGCCTTATGTTAAACAGCAACTTTTTTTCCCACATCAATTTACACTTCATACACCATAATGAAAAATCAGATTTGTGACAAAAACTGAAATTAAAACATTGCATAAGTGATAACCTTTCCACAGTACTTTACACCGTTACAGTCTCAAGCAGGCACGTGCACACATAGTTTTTAAAAAATAATATATATTCCTGTTTGCGCACAGCTTCCCTGTCAAACAAATATATTTATTGAAGAATAGTATATCTAAATATCAGGTCAGGAGTTCTGAAGCGCTCATTGAGCTGATGATACTGCGCATGTGTGATTCAGTGTGAAGCAGACTGACTCACAGCTCGTCTGAAACGAACTGGTTCTTTTGGTGATTGATTCTGAACTGATTCTGTGCTTATGTTATAAGCGCAGGTAAACTGAAGGCTTGAATTAAGGGCATTAATTACATCGAGCGCAAAAGAACCGGTGAACCGTTTTTTTTTTCAACTGGTTTATTTGATCGAATTGTCCGAAAGAACCGGTTCACTTGAGCACCTGCTCCTTTGCCCCAAAAGTGCCCTTTTGTCAAAGCAAAATTTCCTCGAATTTTTTTTTGTAATAACATACACTTTTGTCAACACCCAATCATAATATTATTACAATTTATTAATAATAATTTAGTCGTAAATAAAATGACCAATATGATGACCTTTCACCTGACCGGAAAAATTCCTCAGGCCGCACGCGCATTTTTAATTGCTCAAATACATTTTCAGAACCGTGGCAGCTGGTAAGTGGTGTTTCATTCTCAGCGAAGTGATTTTGATGTTTATATACTTATTATTATTTTACAAGAACGATGTGATGTGAGAACATGCGGATATGTTGCTGTGTGTAGCCTGTAGTGTAAAAATAACACTAACGTTAGCTGTTTGAGGAAGAAAAGTTTCACAGGCATCGAAGGGTCTGGTCTTTATGTTATTTGACTAAACTTTTATTATATTACAGTACTCATTTATTTTTTAACACGTTGAGTGCCTTAAAAATAATTATCACAACACTGGTTAGGCTTATTCAGGTTTTCTCATTACTGAATTATCATTATAAAAATAAAAACAATTCAGGAATTAATTATATAATTATATTTTAAATGTGACGCAAATATATATTTTTTCTACAATAGCAACAGTGCTTTCAACAGCAAGACCACTTTAGCCTGTAAACTCAATAATATCTCTCTGGAAATAAATGTAAAAATATCAGTGTCAATAAAAAATGCATAATATACCTGACATCAAAGTGCAGTGTGAAGGAGATGAATAACAAATGTAGCCTGTCATTTATTTACATTGCAAAGGTGTTCAATTTTAGACAATAACAACTACAACAGTAATAATAATATTAATCACTATATTCCAGTGGAACAGTTTTTTTATGTTTTGTATCAATATTTAAGGTGGACTTATTGATTAGGTGCAAGAGTAGTAGTGATGGTTAAAATAATAGATTAATGCTGAAACAGAGAAGAAAAAGCCATCAGGTTGGGACAATTTAAGACATTTCAGTTTCTAATCCCAGAGCTATTATTATTTTAAACTTAAAATTGTCTTCTCTATTGTTTCTTTGCATCAAAGCATTTGCTGCTGTATCAATACATAACCATCCATATCGATACGTGAATCTGCAAGGAATGCTTCACAATATATTGCTGTATTGATATTTTGAACAGCGCCATTTAAAGCCTTGTTCCATGTGCCCCTTTTATACTTTGAGCACCTGCCCCTCCAAAGGTCTCTGCACGGCCCTGGTCTCAAGTGTTTTTGGTATGATGGGACAAACTTTGCACAGAGTTGTATATAAGCCACTCTTGCTGTGTGCTTAAGGTCATTGTCCTGTTGGAAGGTGAAGCTTCTACCCAGTCTTAGTCTTAGGGTCTGAATGCTCTGGACTGGATTTCCATTAAGGCTATCTCTATATTTTGCTGTGTTGAGCTTTTCTTCTACTCTGACGAGTCCCTCAGTCCCTGCCACTGAAAAACAGCCCCACAGCATGAGGCTCCTACCTGCACACTTTACTGTTGGGATGGGATTGTAGGTGACGAGTAGTGCCTGGTTTCCTTCAAACATCATGATTTTCTCACAATATGAAAGCTCTTTAGGTGTTTTTTTGCAAATTCCAAGTGTGTTTTCATGTGTCTTCACTGAGAAGGAGAGGATTGAGTTTTGACCTCAGGGCTTGGTTTTTACTCTGATATGCATTTTCAGCTGTTAGACCTTTTATTGAGAGGTGTATGCCTTTCCAACTTATACCCATTCAAATAAATTTGCCACAGGTTAATGCCACTGAAAGTGTAGTTACATCTACAATTAATATGAATTCTCCTGAGGGAAATTGTCCAAGCGCATGAATACTTTTTTTTTTTTCTAATAAATTTGTAAAGTAGTTACAACCCTGTTTTTTCCTTTCATTATAGTGTATGGAGTGTAGATTGATGTGGGAAAAAAAGTTATTTAACGTTGTTTAGCATAAGGCTGCAACATAAATTGTGAAAAAGAATGAAGGAGTATGAATACTTTTTATAAGCTGTGTGTGTGTGTGTGTGTGTGGTTGTGTGCTAATGAGAGACTATCCTTCCAGTCGAAACAAATGCCAATCTTAATATGCTTAATATGCAAATGCCAATCTTTCCTCTGTGTGTGGACTGAAAAGAAGGAATGAAAAGAAGGAATAGACACAGGAATGAAGTGAAAATGTGAGACAGAAAAAGAGCATGAAAAAAATAGACTACTTCAGATTTGTCATTACACAATACCATTTCCACTTGTTCTATTCTCCAATCACCCTATCAATCCAAAGAACAAAAACAAAGTTTTCATTTATTTGAAAATTGTCAGTCAGTTTAAATCTAATAAAAATGTTTTAAGAAACATTGACACCTTATCACACAAAACGGACATTAAAAAACTGTTCAATCTCCCTCTTTCCTCGTATCACACCATTCTCTCCCTCTGTGTATGAGTGACAGAAATGTATCTGTAAGTCGTTGTATACAACAACCCAAATTGGGTTGTTTTTAACCCAAGGGCTGGGTAAATATAGAACTGAAACCCATCTTGGGTTAAAGGCAGGGTAGGTAAAAAATTTATAAACAACTTTCTTCCAAACCACCCCCCCCCCCCCCCCCCCCCCGTTTCACTCGTAGCCAACATATACTGCAATTGCCTTTATAACCTGCCCAAAAACAAACAGTAAACAGCTCTGAGGGAATATTTGAATTGTGTATCTTTATGAATAAAATTGTTTATTTTATGCAAAGCATCAGGCTTTTCCATCACTCGAAAAGACTGCGACACTCATTAAAGGTGATTCATACCGCGCGCCTGTATGTTGCTCTGTGTAAAATTAAACGATATTCAGCACAGTAATGATTTTATAGACAAAATAAAATTTATACAAACCTGTAATTTAAAGATGAATGCATCAATTCAATTGACGGTAAGAACTGCTCTCTCCAGAAGAGAAGCAAATACCTGCGATAAATAACTCAACCGCTGGGATAAGTCTGACCCAGGATCTGAGTAATACAAAATCTACCCAAATATTGGTTTGTTACATTTGACCCAGGAGCTGCAAAACAACCCAAACACTAGGTTTTTACGTTTGACCCAGGAGCTGGGTAACACAAAAACTACCCAAACACTTAAAAAATAACCCCAAAAAATTACCCATAAGGCTCAACCCAGCATTTGGGTTAAAAAAATAACCCCAGATTTTTTTAGAGTGCAAGTAAATCTCCTCACAGTAAAATGAAAAGGCTGTGGTCTCTGAAGTTGAATACTGTACAGATCCTGTATTGAAACACACCGCTTTTACCCCACTTCATGGTCAGCATGCAATGCATTTTATCTTTTTCTGATAACCTCATTCATCATAGACTGCACAGAGAATGCGAAGTGTGTCCCCCCCACCCTTTTTTTCAAACAGCCATGTTGAGTGAGAAATTAGGTCCATTTCTAGAAAACCATTTGATTGTTTTTTAGGGCTCGTCATGTTTCTGTAGAACAACTGTTAAAGAAAGGCATGGCAGCTAATAGTCTTATACCTAACCGTTCAAAAGTTTGGGGTTAGTGAAATTTAAAAAAGAAATAAAATAGAAAAATAAACCACATTTAATACCTTTTCCAGCAAGGACACATTCAATTTTAAATCCTTCTAAATAAATAATGCTTAAAAAAAATCATGAAAATAATATCATGGTTTCCAAAATGAATTAATAGCATTGATAATAAAATGAAATATTTCTTGAATAGCAAATCAGTATATTAGAATGATTTCTGAAGGACCTTGTCTTGAGTAATGATTCACCTGAAAATTCATCTTTACATTACAGGAATAAATTAAATTTTATAATACATTACAATAGAAAACCGATATATATTTCACAATATTAGTGTTTTCACTATATTTTTGATCCAATAAATGCAGCCTTGATAAGCATAAGATTTCAATTTAAATTTTTTTTTTTTTAAATGGTATCCACACCAAACAGTCAGTGTCAGTGGCCATCTCCCATGAGGCCTGATAGTCAGGTAAACATTTATCAGTCTTTTGTGCCGATCCTTTCACACCATCATCCTCAAGAGTGTTATTACAACTGTTTGGTCAGCACACACACATACACATTCCCAGCAGACTTCCCATAATTAACACAGACGAACTGCACAGCTCAGTTCTGAGCTCCTTAATTAAACAGTAAATGCTTTCAGAGGATGAGTGGATGAAAAAAAAGACAGGAGTGTCAGACAAGGTGTGTATTTGTGCTTGTGTGGTTAGTGTCTCCCATTGTTCCTTTGTCTAGGTTAAAGATTATGGAATTCACATTTGTATTAAGAAACTGAGCTGAACAGATTGAAGATGTTCGTGTGTTCGAGTGAGAGATTAATTAAAATGAGAAGTGAAAAGCAGACGCTTTGATGTGTATATGTTTTTAAAGAGACACTCCCAACACCCGAGAATACTAACTGTGTGTGTGTCTATGCATGTTTTGACAGTACTTGTGAGGACCAAATGTCATCATGGCGCTTTTCCACTGCGTGATACGACCTGGCTCAGTACAGCTTTCGGGGTTCGGGGTTCTGTATTTGTGTCGCAAGTTAAGTGATACAGGTAGCAAAGATTCTCTCCGGCCAATACAACATATTTGATCCCTAAAATGAAGATAACACAGCATATAGTTAATATTCATATACATCACAGGAAAGGGACACAGCAATCATTTCAGAGGTGAGGGGGACAGAAATGTCAAATGTAATAATAATAATAATATTTAATTATGTATGTTTGTCTAATTGACAAAAAATATATATTGTAATTGGCTGATAAATAAAATACACTGCTGTACAATAACCAGTCATTTGTATTCTATAATATTTTTTTTTATTTTCCTTATGAAAATTGTATGATTATGATTGTTTTATATATTCTACAAACAATTTTTCCATTTTTATCAATGAATAAGGAAGAAAATCTATTTTATAACTTCTGTAGTAAATGCTATGTCAGTCAGCACGGTATCATTCATACTTAGTACCTGGAGAAGAATTGAAAAACACACATAAACCATAAACAGTATTGTAGCGATTGTTTATTGTCTTCACGTTATCAATCGATCAGTTTTTCTGCTTATTATTCAGCTTAGCTACAGCGATGCATTTATTATGAATTTCCTGGCACATCAAAAGTTATTACTACTGTACTGTAGTCTGCTTTGGACTTTCTGCTTGGAGTATAAGTGAAACACACACTGCATGAGTGTGTTGAGACCTCCTTAATGTTCACATTGTTTTGGTTGCGAATAAAACTTATCCAAAACGATGCGACTATCTTGCTTCTTTTAAATGAAATCTAGATCTACGTGAACACTTGCCCGAAAAAAAATTGCAGTTGAAGAGTTTAGGTTTTATTAAAGGTCCCGTTTTTCGTGCTTTTTGAAGCTTTGATTGTGTTTACAGTGTGCAATATAATATGTGTTCATGTTTCTCGTGTAAAAAAAAAAACTGTATTTTTCACACAATTCACCTATCTGTATACCGCTGTTTTCACTGTCATAAAAACGGGCTGATGACTTCCTTGTTCTATAAAGTCCCTCCTTCAGAAACACGTGATGAGTTCTGATTGTGCCAGCGTTTCCTGTGTTGTGATTCGACAGCAGCTCAGTGCACACGGCCCTCCTGTAAACACGATTGGGCTAGTTTTGGACTCGTTTTGAGAAGCAAATGGGCAGGATTTGTTTTGAAAACATGGCAATCCTGATCTGAACCAAAGAACGCACA
This sequence comes from Carassius gibelio, assembly GCF_023724105.1. NCBI lineage: Eukaryota > Metazoa > Chordata > Actinopteri > Cypriniformes > Cyprinidae > Carassius > Carassius gibelio. The sequence goes on from NC_068371.1 coordinate 21,605,983, forward strand.
TGCTGGAGATGTACTTCTAATCACAGGAGCGTTTTTACTGACGAGGTGCGCATGAAAATCGCATTCGATTTTTTTGCAACAGCCCTAACATCTAGTTAACAAAGCTAAACAGTGTTGCCCTTTGTTTAATAAGTTACAGAAACTTAAATAATAAAATACACTCACCGGTTGTGGTCCATAAACAGCGCCTTCTCCAGACAAAGAGGGAACTGCTCCATCTTTCAGGAATAATCTTTGTGCGAATCCGGCATTAAACTGATTGAGTTTGAGGAAGCTGTCCACAGAAAAATGTGCTGCACATAGTTTTACATGTGGATTATAATTTTCAGGAACCGAGTTAAACATAAATTGTAACCATTGATCTCTAAGTACAGCATCCCTGGGAAGGCCAAACAAAGGTGATTGGACTCCGAGATTAAAATAAAAGCGTTTCGACGACATGGCGACAAACACAAACGCAGCTCTTCCCCCTCCTCCGTCGGAGTGCAACAAGACCACGCCCCCTTTTTGGAATATTCATGTGGGCGGAGGTACTGGTCGTTCGTTGTAGGCAAATTCTGTTAAATAAAATATCTCGCTTGGCATTGAACTTTGAGCTTTAGAATTTTACAGATATTATTTATACTCTAACAACAACATTACACACTAACTAAAGTTTAAAACACGGGATCACGAATAACGGGACCTTTAAAAGTCAGGAGAACATGTCCTCTGCATATTCTCTGCCCATGCTACAGGGACCCACCGGAGACGGATGAAAGAGCCGCGAGTTGCTTACCCCTGGGTTAGGTGATAGAAAATATCATTAACCTGTTATAAATTTACTAGAGGTCTATGCTATATCCTTACTAAGATAGCAAAACAAGTGTGTGTGTGTGTGTGTGTGTGTGTGTGTGTGTATTTCTTCAAAGCATTAATGAGAAGGCTACCAGACCGTGGCAATAAACTCCGGTTGTAATTATGTCAGCACCATCACATGTGTGTGACCGTATGGGAGTTTTTGAAGTGCTAAACATGCTTAACCCGCTGATTAACCTAACAGGATCATTTGATATTGACCAGGAGGAAGTGAAAGATGTGTGGTGTTCATGTGTTTGTGTGTGCTTTATTTTATAGTCTTTCTGAAATCTGTGTGCGTGTGGGAGGAGGTCAGGGTTTCTCTGATGCTTTGTCAGGGCTGAGCTTTGATTGCTGTCTTTGAGGTCCCAGTCGGTCCATTTCCCTTCAGCGCTGCAGTTCCAGGAAGAAGGCGAGGAAGACGGATGAAGCCACTGGAAAAAGAAATGTATGTGAAGACAGATGAGACAAGCATGCAATAAAGAGAAATAGAGCTGGAGGAAAGGGATTGTGTTGATAGGAATGAGTGGAAGGATAATGAAATTGCAGGAGCAATGAAATGGTGGAGGGTGTTCGGAATGAATGAATTAGAAGGACAAGATTTAAGAGAGGTGAAAGGACAGAATGAGGGAGGAGAAAAAAGGGCGTATGATAGACTATATGGATCTTTTTTTTCACTTAGGGGTACTTTTTATTGCTTTTGACTCTTAAAAAATGTTTAATTTGTGTTAAAACAAATGTTTCAACGTGACCTGGGAGATCTGATCCATGGCCTTAAACGAATTGTTGATCCAAAATGTTCTGAAAACGTACTCTCCCCTCAGTTCATCCAAGATGTAAATGAGATGTGTTTCTTCATGGGAATAGATTTGGAGAAATTTAGCATTACATCCCTTGCTCTCCAATGGATTACGCTGCAGTAAATGGGTGCCATCAAAATGAGTCCAAACAGCTGATTAATGCAACTGTTAACAGATGTAACACACGACTTCAGCCCATCGATCAACATCGTGTGAAGTGAGAAACTGCGTGTTTGTAGAAACAAATCCATCATTAAAATGTTTTAACTGTAAACTTTTGCTTCCAGTCAAAATACAATATCGCAAGTTCTCGGGTATAGGCCCAAAATTGCACATTCTTAAACATTTCTCCTTTAAGCAATCTTAAAAAATAATGAAAAGGCAATTAAAGAAATGGCACAAAATTAAAAAGGTAACTTAACCTGCAACTTAAAGGAATTGTTCACCCAGAAATTAAGATTCTGTTATCAGTTAATCACTGTCAACTGTCAATCAAAACCCATTAGACTTTCATTCTCATTGAAAAGTTATTTTGAGCCAAATACAGTGACGTGTCAAACCAGACACTGAATGAGAAAGTCTACCTGCAGCATCATAATAACCATTACAAACACACAGAAACATTCATATACTGTATTACAAATGATCTCCCACACACTAGAAAACACAGTTCTAGAATACATAGTCACAAATATGAGAATTCTGCATTTATCAAGCACAAATTTCTGTAACAAAATATTCTGAAAGAAATATACATTCCTTCAGATCCCTATTAAGCTGATTTATTTTCCTTTTACCCGGACGCTAATATCAACAGCCCAATGTCTATGTGGTTCTGGCAAATTGGTTGCTTTGTCACACAGTTCTTAGTGTGAATAAACCTTTAGGCTCTCTTCGGGCCCTTATCCATATATGGATTTTACAGTAGGCACCATCGCACAAAACATAGTACAAAGTGTGTCCTTTTTCATATCCCGCACTTTGACAGCTCTCCACCAGTGTAATTAAATCATACACCATAGTTTTCACACAAAAGCGAACTTTCTATCCATCGCCTCCATGAATGACTCACCCTGAGCAGCCATTGCAAGCTAACACACTCAGAAGTACAACGCATGAATTTGTGTACAGATGTGTTGTAGTCTCTGTCTTATAGTGTAAAGTAGACAAGCAAATAAACAACCATTTCTATAAGTTTATCCTATAGAAGTGGTAAAAAATCAGAATGAAACATGGTTATTATAGGAGCTAAAGCTTTTTCCCAGAGGAGTATCAACCCTGGTTAGCAGTGTGGAAAATTGCTCATAGTAAAGTATGATAGAAAGATTGTTACTGGCATCAGACGTGCCCAGACTTCTTACTCTGTGTTTAGCCTGTTTGCTAACAGTATGGGGGTAATGATAAAGCCACCGCGATGACAGAAGCGATTATTAGCCATTGGCGTGCTTTCCGTGTCTGTATTTGCTTTTATCCATCACTCTCCGGAGACTTTGCTTAGCAGGTGTCCGGTTTAGATTTAGATTTAAAAAAGAAAAGAAGCATGAGAAATAGAACTATGGCTTATAAATGGCAGTCTGATTTAAAGACTGCTGATAAACAGCAGGAGAAAGAGGACATGAAATGAGTGAACTGAAACAGTAACGCAGATGGATTTGATGCTGAAAAGTTGGTTTGCGCACAGAAAAAAAGGGACTTGTTTTAGCCAGGAGTGGACTGGAATGAGAGAGGGAAAGTATGAGTGAGATCAGAGAGGGAAGGAGAAGATAAAGATGCAAAGGAGGGCTTCAAAGTGAGAAGGATAGATTATGCTGTTTGATTCATGCGGTTTGGTTAAATGCACATTGATTGCTCTGGCTGTAATAAGGTCCCTGCTGAAAGTATACACATTAATGAATGACTCTGGACAGGCTAATGCTGCTAATGAATGGTGGTGTGAGTCTGTATTTAAGCTTTTTAACTCTTCTGAATAGCTTTCTTCATGGTGCAACCCAGGTTACTGCATAACGTATACTGACCAACACCAACAGATTAGTTCAGTGGTCAATAAAATCATGATAATTGACATTAAGTGCTGCATGAAATGCATGTTAAGGGATAGTTCACCCTAAAATCTGAATTCTGTCATCATTTACTCGCCTGCATGGCATTTTAAACCTGTATAATTACTTTTGTGGAACACAAAAGTGATACTTTTTGATGCTCAATGACATCCATCGTCAATTAATTTATCAGAAAATCTTTTTTTAATGTTCCTGAGAACAAATAAACTCATGGTGTGGTATAAAATGAGGGTGGTTAAATGATGACAGAATTAAATGTTTAGGTGAACTTAGCCTTTTAAAGGCACAATATGTCAAATTTTCTTATTAAAATATCCAAAAACCACTTGCACAGTGTTATATATTTCATGAGGTTGAGTAATTGTTATCCCGAAAGTTCCCAAGGATTTATAAATCCAGAGAAATAAAAATGTTAAACAATGGCTCGTCCCTGTTCATTGGTGCCTATCAATGGCGTTATAATCACGCTACCATGCAGTTTCCGCTTTTAGAAACTTATTATGGCAACACACATGGAAAAAAAATTCTGCTGTACAGTTAAACTAAATCCATGAATGCTGTCGCAAATAAAATGAAAATGAATATTAGCTTCTGGCCCAAATCCTTACTGATGACGATCCATTCTTGCCTTGTTAGTTCTCAGAGTTGATCAAAATCTGTGAGCTTCCGCTTGTTCACTCACCTTTCGAGGACTGACCACAGTTTCTCAGTGGTACTGAAATCCGGGGAATTGCCTGGCCATGGATCCAAAATTTAAATGTAATGATCTTCAAGCCACTTCTTTATAACTCTTGCTTTGTGACATGGTCCTCCATCTTGCTGGAAAATGCACGAAACTGCTCATGGATTGTTGGAAGAATTCGCTCTTTCAGGACGTTTTGATACCATTCTTAATTCATGGCAGGGTTTTTGGGCAGAATTATGAGAGAGCCTTTCCTTTGGTTGAAAAGACAATTTTCCAATGAAGCTTTTAGCAATTATTTCAAATGCATCTGATCACTCTACACATGAATCTAGAAACAATGTGAATGAACACTACAACAGCTTAAGCAGCAAACTTTGCAAAACCAAATTTATGTCACTGCCAAAGCTTTTGGCCATGACTGTACTGTTCCTTGACAATGTAAAAGTTCTTTGCTCACTTTCTCTGTGTAATTTATTCATCTAAATAACTATTAATTCATTATATCTGTGAACATGATTCAGACATCTCTGGATGGTGGAAAACAGATATGTATAAGCAGATGCCTTATGGTACTCAGCAAACAAAATCACAGGTGACCAAACTCTGTGTCAGTTTGGTGCAGAAAAATTACTGCACCAAATTTAATTGATTACATTTTTTAATTAAAGCTTGTATTCAGAAAAGATCTGAAATTGCTACAGGGAAAGCACTTTGAAACACATTAAAAAGCTTTTAACACTGTTTATTCATCTTGCACTGTTAGCAAATGGGTTTTTTATTTATTTTTTTACTTATTTGCAGCTAGGTTCAGTGTGGCTGTGGCAGTTAGTGTCCACCCAGTTGGCCCAGTGGAGGTATCCAATGGTGTCTGAAGGTTTCCTGTGTGTTCAGGCTTTTTTGGTGCGCAATGTAATTTAATTTAAATTAATTTCTAATCTGACTCCATTTTATTATGACATTAAATTGGATTGAAATGCAAATGGGTTGTTTGTCCATTTCTAATTATTATTCTTTTGACATTTGATTATTCTAGTTTACTCTTCACTTCACTTTATTTTACTTGTTCGTTAGGAATCTATATCTACAGCTCAAACAATAATTCAAGGTTATGCTAGTACTATGAAGTATGCCGCACCATTTTTGCTAATTCTTCAGTAGTATTTTATCTAGCCCCCATAGTTAATCTAACTACATAACAACTTAAAGTCCTAGACGAGGAGAAGTTTGCACCTTTTGGGAACAGATGGTAATTTGCATGAAAGACACTGGGAAAGACACCCTCTACACTACGCAAAATATCTCTTAACTCTTAGGATCTTACTTACCTTTCAATCTACCATTGCATTAGTCACACTGAGACATTTCAAATGATACCAAACATGATTATGAATATTACTGGCATTCTTTTGAACATTGTTTTGCTATTGATCATTCTGAGTGAAGGGAAGGTGCAGAAAGAACAGATGAGAAAGAAGCTTTCCCGCATCTTCTCTCAGTGACATGTGGAAACAGATTTTTACATGTTTATTCACTGTTGTATTGTCCGTATCTCAGGAGATCAATGTTAGAGGTTCTTCCTGCCTTACAGCAGCATCTTTAATATATATATAATATATTTTTTCTTGTGAATGACTGTGCTGTATTGCTCAATTTTAAGAAATTTGTTTAATAATAATAATAATTATTAATATTTTTTATTATTATCTGATTGCAATTTGTGAGCAAACCAGAGGGGGGATGTTTAGAATTTTTATTTTTTTTTATTTTTTTAATAATAAATAACATTAATATTATATTAATATAATATTAATGTTATTGTAAGTATTAAGTATTTTAGCGGTTTATTTAATTATTGACTACAGATTGTTGTTGTTTTTTGTTTTTTTTTCAGCTTGCCGTTCTGACAGAACTCACACATTCTCATGGCAATGAGAGGGCCGGCCTGTCGAACCCTGTCCATCCGGGAACTGGAAGTATTTATCACAGCGAGAATTTCCAGTTAAAGCTTTCTCCTCCGCCACTGGTGGAGGAGTAGATGATTCCGCCCACTGTTACAAATCATAATAAACCACTACCATGTCTGTACAGAGATGTTTGAGATGTTGTGTCTCAACAAATAATGCCATGTCATTACTGTCAAATCGGCTGATACAAATTAATCGTCACAGCTTTGGTGATTACTAGTTAATATATGTTTGTTTGTTTTTTTCATAAGTTTCAGAAATGCTCAATGGAGTAAAAACATGATATAAATATGACTAAATAAAAAAATGTATACAAAAAAAGTTTTATTTGCCTTTTATGATCACACAGGCACGAGGAAGTTGACTTTGTTACCAAACAAGTACTTAATTTTAACATTAAAAATAATTTAATGAAAATATTGTAAACTTAATTTACATTTACTTTAAATATAATTTAACCTATTTCCTTGCTGTTAAAGCACTAATAAAGTACATTTAAAAAAATATTCATACATAAGAATGCTGCATGTCTCAAAAATATTGCAGTATAAAGATAACCACTGAGGCAGCGCTAAGTGTTTGTGAGCGATCCTTTGGCTTTAGTGTTCTGAGGGACGAAGCTGCTTTTGTGCCTCTGTTCTCCAGCATCTGTAAAGCTCAGAGAGGTTGTGTTTGGCTGTGCAAAGCTAGGACTGTGCTTAAGGGTACCCCTGCAATCCTCTCCGCTATCCTAATGGTCCATTGTGACCTTTTTCTTTTTTCTTTTTTTAAAACCGGTCACTGAACCAGACCAGCTAGTATTCAGTATTCCAGGCATGCAGGTTGAACTTTCTCAGTGGTCCTCCAGTATCACTGATTCTAATATACACACTGTTTCTTACACAGGGAACAGTGAGATGTGTGTGCTAGAGAACAGACACAGAGTTCTTTAAGAGATAGAGAGCAGGCGTTGTTCCCCTACAGCCTCTGAGTGAGGATTGTTCTCTCATCAAAAGCTCATTTCAGTGTCCTAAACAGTGTAAGGCACAGAGATGCACTGCAAACACTGCCCTGTTGATGCAGCTGTGTGTTGTGTAGCTTCATTACTGTAGATCTTAAAAAGTCTGAATTTGTGCTTCAATAAATTAAAGGCCTTAAAAAGGTCTTAAACCAGAGCAGAAAGTCTTAAATTCAGAAGGTTAAGGAAATTAATTGTTGCATGCATTGCAGCAAACCTTATTTAGTATTTTCTCTTGATTTCTAATACAAATATTTAAAGATACCTTTAAAATGAAGATGTAAACTCTTGTTCTCGGAGCAAAATTAACTTAATTTTTGCTTAATAGAACAAATATCTGCCAACGGGGTATGAAAAAGTGTTTCCCCTTTGAATTACAGTTCTGCTCATAAGTTTACATACCCCTTGTAGAATATGCAAAATGTTAATAATGTTAACAAAAATAAGATAATAAGATAAGACAACGCAGTGCTCTACCGCTTGAGCTACAGGAACATTTAGGAATTTAGAAAATAAACCCTGTAAAATATGCTTGATTGTTTCATAGGCTTGATTCTTAACAGTGTGTGTTGTTACCAGGATGATCCACAACTGTTTTGTTTTGTGCTAGTTGTTCACGAGTCCTGAACAGTTCAGCTGCCTGCTGTTCTTCAGAAAACTTTTCCAGGTTCTGCACATTCCCTGGTTTTCCAGCATCTTCTACATATTTGAACCCTTTCCAGCAGTGACTGTTTGATTTTGAGATCCGTCTTTTCACACCGAGGACAATTGAGGGATTTATACACCACAATTTCAATACATGAAAACATTCACTGATGCTCAAGAAGGTAATGACTCATTAAGAGCCAGAGGCGGTGAACTTTTTGGACTGGATGAGCAGGGTAAATTATACTTATTTTATCTTCTGGAAAAGGAATTTAATAACTTATGAAAGCCAGTACTAAATGTAGAATTAAATAAAATAAATAAATATATAGATATATTTTATATATACAAAACAAGTCTTATGGGGTATATTTTTAGCAATACCCTTAAAAAAAAAAAAAAAAAAAAAAAAAAAAAACTTGTATGGGTCGAAATTATCGATTTTTCTTTTATGCCAAAGGAAATTAAGTAAAGATCATGTTCCATGAAGATATTTTGTACATTTCCTACTGTAAATATATAAAAACTAAATTTTTGATTAGTAATATGTATTGCTTAGATTTCATTTGGACAACTTCAAAAGTGTTTTTGTCAATATTTCGATTTTGTTGCAACATCAGATTCCAGATTTTCAAATAGTTGTATCTCTGCCAAATATTGTCCGATCTTAATAAACCATACATCAATGGAAGCATATTTATTCCGTTTTCAGATGATGAATAAATCTCAATTGCGAATAATTTGTGGTCCAGGGTCTCATATATGATCTTTTATATAGAAAGAATCAACACAGCCACAGCTAAAATGCTTATTGAAGTAAGATATGGTACCTGGATCTTATTTTTACAACTACATTTCTATACATAGATAGAAGGCCTGACTGTTTCTACCTCACCTCCTACTTTTAATACTCCCTTTTGCACTTGAACAGCTCGGATAAAAGGCAATTTCTAAGTGTTGGTGAGCGCTTCCATGTGTGGGCAGTGAAAGAGAGTCAATCAAAAGAATGGAGTGTTTTTCGATGATGGCTTTGAATCCCTCTAATTGTGCTGAGCCTTGGCCTGTGTCTCTAAAGTGCTAGAGGAAACATGAAAAATGTGCATTCAGGTCAAGAAGTTATCACAGGCCATTTGTGAAAAGTTTTCCAGTGTGACCTTTCATACTCATAATATGAATGAAGTGTAATGCATTTAAATTTATTTATTTTTCAAAAAAGTGAGAGAAAGATCAGTTTTTTTTCTGTATATGCATAGATGCATTGCCAACCACATTAATGTGTCTGATGCATTAATAGTGGAATCTCACTGAATGCATTAACACTGAAGCCTTTTTAAAGCGCACATCTTCAACGCAAGAATAAAGCGTTGCTGTTAAAAAGCACAGAGAGATGGGAAGAGTGAAGATTCGGCATCATATTGCACTGTATTGATCTTGTTCTTCATATAAATATGAAATACATAAACAGTTGGACATGAAATCAAGTGCAGGAACTGTGAAGTGCATTGCTTGGGTTTTTTTATTTATTTTAAAAAGCGTTAAGAAAACTTGCTTCAAGTGCAGCCTTTCAAGGACACCTATTTAGATGTCTTTTGTGATCTAGTGCAATTGCTTTCAAGATTCTGAAGCATGGATTAGCGTCCTTTTTTTTTCATGTCACAAAGAGTCAACCTGTGTTCAGTGAACTAGGTATGTGTGTATGTATTTTCTAGGGGTTAATTAATGTAGCGTTTTGATTGCCAAACCCTTTGTAATACAGAATTGCTGCATTTTTAGTATCTTACAGCCAAGAGCGCTTCAGTATTTATTGCATTCTAATAATTTTTGTATATGTGTTAATGTAAGAAAAAAATTTCCGATTAGAATAGGAGACGAATGTAAATTGGCGTAAACTGTGTGAAATGTGAAAACATTGGCTGTTGCTAGGTTACACTACGCCGAGGAAGGAAGATCCAGGCTGGGCCGCTATAAGAGCTGAAAGGATGAAAGGATTCAAGCTGCAGATCTGGTCATGCTGGCTATAGACTCATTCATCCTCAGAACTCCATCATCCACACAGAGAGCATGTTCTCCATTAAGAAAAGCAAGAGGAGTGAATCAAGAAACAGTCTGTCAAAGTCTATTATATTGCTCCAACAAAACAACAACTTCAGGACAAACAAACCGAGAAGAGAAGTTTTTTGGTTAACCGTGGTTTAATTTACTTTTAATTAATAAAAGTAGAAGTTAAGATGACATTTGTATAATATATGTGATAATTTAGTAAAGTGTTAATATTCCCTTATAGAACTACAATTTGATGTTTTATGAGCTTTTATGTTTAACAGCTTTTTGGTTTTGGTTGGCAAATCGATACGTACTTTATTATACAACATAGTTTCCTGTTTTAGTGTCTCACAGCCAAACAAAAACCTGTTACAAAAAATCTGATTAGAATTAGAACAGGAAACAATGTGAAATATGTGTGTTTCATGGTAAAAATGAAAGGGATTGCATTTTAAATACATTTGAGCATATTTAACCCTAACCCTAACCCATACTGCAGATGTGCACTAGGACTGTTTAGAATTTCATTTTTATTTACAGTGTAGTCAAGTATAGCTTGTACTTGTTGCATATGTGATATAAAACAGAGAGTGTCCCTTATTTAAACAAACACACACACACACACACTGAAAGTATCACTTCTGGAACCATAATCACCATCTACAACAGATGGATTTTTATTTGTATATGGACTTTGTAGCTTCTGCTGGTCTGATGACTGATTTATGCCTTTTATTGTTAAATGAGAGGCCATCCACTAAAATGTTTGTCGAAAATGTATTCTGTAATTTCCCCAACAATGACTTATGCAATAGCAATTAACACAACTAAAAGAATTATGATTCATCTGCAAAAACCCTATCTTGAATAATAAACGAAGCAGTGCTAGAGGTTTTGTTCCCATTATGATTGAGCTGATTGAGCTTCGTGGAGGAGTGTTTGGTCTCCAGTCCCTTTTTTCGTTCTTTTTAATGATCTGAATCAAGCACAGCTGGCCTCTCTTGAGTATTTGAACCGCACCATGTCTCAGTGCGGCACTTCTATGCTCACACTGTAAATATTTGATCTCATGGAAAAGAAAAGAAAAAAGGACTCTAAGCTAAATGAGATATAGAGGGTAATTGTTGAGGCCTTACAAGTTGTGAAACTGACTGAATGTGCTATTAAATAATTGCACTGCCAATGCTGTTATTGGCTGTGCTGAATTTATTAGTGTCCTGCTAATTCAAAAGTCAATGTTCTTGTCTGGGCAATTTCCCTGAAACCACCCACCCTCACAATCCAGCATTCATTGAGACTCTGAGCCTATCGCTGCTGGACATTAAACAAGAGAGGTGCGTTCACATGTAACTTGGTGGGCTTGACAGCTTCTCAGTGCATTTGCGTCACGTTCCAGTGTGTCTGATGCCTTCTGCTATCACACTCTCGAGAGAAACTCCAATATGTTTTGAGAGATTCATTGCTCTTCAAGGACCTTGCCTCTGTTCACAATAGTAATTCATCATCATCATGTACTTAGTTGTGTTCAGAGTAAACAAACAACTTGAAACACCATCTCCCTACTTCTGTTGTACTTTGGTGATGCTGGATAACTTCCAAAACATTTCGGGATGTGTAGTCTGTGTGTTTGTTACTATTTTATCAGAGATCTCCCTGTGCTTGGAAATAAGTAGAAATTATATATACATATATAAACACTGGAGGGGAAATAAGATCATAAACAAATAATACCATATGAATTCCTCTTAGTGTTTTAATTGAAAATCCATTTGATTTGTTTGTGTTGTTCTAGTGGCTTTAAAAGTTCTGATGCTTCCTGCAAATCAATCAGTGAAATTTGTATATTGCATATCAGATGCATATACAGTAAAATGTGTAACCGATGCGGGCAAAAATAGATTTTTGCATATAAAGAGCATGCCAAATGCAAGCAACAAACAATACAACAAACTTGTGCTATAGATACGTGGCGAGGAGATCAGCATCCTGAAAAGGGATCTAGAGGTTCTCAAGAGGATGAATTTTTTGTTGGTGAATATTTTCCTTCTTTGTTGCACTAAGGTGTAGATACACTGTGAAGAATAAAACACAGTCTAATTATGCTGAACATTTTATGAACATGAAAAGGTTCATTTCTAAGAATATTGTGCATGCACATGAATGATCAACACTAATGTGACAAGTAACTAGCAGGATTGTTTTTAGGCCAAAGAGACATTCTGTAACATTTTCAAGACCATGTAAACTTTTGTAAAGTTCATCTTTGCTTTCCGAGGGCAAAATTTTGAATTTAAGCACTTGCAAAAAGTCCCTTACATCTGTTTTTGTACATGCACCATCTTTATATGTGTGTCATCCATCTCATCCACTGACTGTTTAATTTCTCCATATTCAGACTTTGACACAAAATCATCAAAAATCATTGCGGCTTTCAGATCAGGAGGTGGAATTTGCCAAATAAATTCAGTGTATTCCCTCGTATTAAAAAGTGAATTCATATTCAGTGCCAGGACAGGCTGACTCTGTGGCTTTTTATCTGTTCTTGCTAGGAGCAGAATACTGTTATCTTGGACATTTCCCACAACCCCCTTCTATTTCAGTTTAACATGAAAAAAAAAAAAATTAAGTACAATATCAGAGGGGATCTTTTTTGAAAATAGCAACAATTTCTTACATTCTTTAATGATTCACAAACCTTACAACCATGGACTGAGTGAAGATCGAGTGTAATTTCACATTTAAGTACTAATTAACTACATGTACTTACTATATTAGGGTTTGGCTTATGGTTACTTATACTCGAATCATTTTTGCGACCTCAAGACAAATTTAATTTATATTCAGGAACTTCAAAATGACATTCTCAAATAAATTCTGAATGGCAAACAACCCTGTCAAACATACAGGCTTCAGCGCTACAGAAACAGGAAAAAAGGTCATGATGAGTGAGGAACTGCGTACCGTGTACATACTGTAGGCATATGTACACAGTGGGTATAGCAAAGAATCACCCCCCTTTAAAATAATCACATTTTGTTGCTTTGCAGCCTGAAATAAAGATGGAAACACTTTTTATTTTATTTAGCTGTATTTACTCAGTGCAACGCATACTATCCAAGTAAAAGATATAATACCAAAAAAATAAATAAAAAATCACGGAGTTGGAAAAAGGATCACCCCCTCTTAAAAATGACTTGTAAACTCAATCAGGTGTAATGACACACAAAGCCATATGACTTTCAACTGTGATCAGCTGTGGTCATTTCAGGCACAAGACAGGAGATCAAAAACATTTCAAAGGCTTTATCGGTGCCTAGAAGCCCAGTGAAGTCTACTATTAAGAAGTGGAAGCTATTTAGACACAGGCCACTGATCAATATATTGCTCCAAACTGAATGAAAGAGCCAGAAGGCAACTTATTAGAGAGATGACCAAGAGACCAACAGCAACTCTGAAGCAGCTGCAGGAATTATGACAAAGAGTGATGTGCATTTGACAACAATATCATCAATTCTCAAAAAATGTGGCTTGTGTGGAAAAAAGACACTCCTCAAGTAAGGTCACATGCAGTCACAACTAAGCTTTGCCAAAACACCTTCCTGATGTCAAATGAGGCTAAAATTGAATTATTTGGCCTCAACACCAAACGACATGTCTGGAGGAAATCCAACATCCAAATAACAGCATTCTCTAAAGCATGGATGTGATAAGATCCTGTTATGAGGGTGTTTCTCTGCAGCAGGAACTCTTGGAGCTCTTGTCTGGGTAGAACGACAAATGAATGGGGCAAAATTCCATCAAATTCTTGAGGAAAATCTGCTGTCCTCTGCCAGAAAGTTCTCAGTGAGAATAAGGTTTACCTTCCAACATGACAATGACCCAAAGCACACAGCGGTTAAAGGAGAAAATTTTGATATTTCCTTGTATGGTCTAGTCAGAGCCCAGACTTAAATCTCCTAATAAATCTGTGGAATGACTTGAAGACTGTAGTCCACAAACACTCACCCTAAAATTTAACTGAACTTGAGAAGTAACGCAAAGAAGAGTGGGCAGATATTGCAAAATTAGTGTAGACAGAGACATATCCCAACATACTAGGTTGTAAAAAAAAAAAAAAAGAATGACACAAGGGGGTGATCCTTTAAACTCGGTGAATCTGTGTTTTTTTTATTTTTTTTTCTGTTAGTGTTATATCTTTAATTGGGATATTTTTAGTTGCACTGAGTAAATACAACTGAAAAAAAAAAAAAAAAAAAAAAAAAAATACCTTTGTCCATCATTTCAGGCTACAAAGCAACACAATGTGATTATTTTAAAAAGGGAGAGATTATATCCACTGTAGGTGTCTTAACTTTTGATAAAGTCTTTATTTGGATAAGAAGCCAAGAATAAGAATGCTGCAAATGCCACCTCACTGAAATATTATTTTAACATGTTGCGTAATTTTCTTGAAATGAACCAAACACGATCATTTAGAGGTGTCTCCCAGCACAAAAAAAAAAAAAAAAACTTTTTAAAGTGGTATTCTGAGTTTTATTTCCAATTTTCAGCTCAAAGCAAAAAAGAATGCTTGTCTCAGAATGCTAGTGTTGTGTTTTTTGCCTTAGGTTAGCTTGGATTAATTAGCTGAATTCTATAGATGTGTCTCAGTCTAGCTCTCTGCCTGCTGTGCTGCACTGTTTGCATGAAGATTAACAACATCAGACCCCATCAAACTGAGTGAACCCCACCACCACATTCTGACAATGAAAGAAAAGACTGTTTACTTTTTGCAATTGATGCCAGCCCTGGGGTAATGGTCTAATTCTCCACTAATTGTTTCAAACAGAGCACATATCTAATGAGATGAGCTCTGTGTTTCTAGATGGGCTTGAGACTGACTGTGCACTTCTTTGTACTTTTTCTAACTTCCCTCTCTCTAGCTACAGGATACCTTGTAGCTATATTTTTTATGTCTCTCTCTCCTCGCATCCCCAGATAAATGTCTCCCTGACAACCTGTGGGGATGAGTGCATGCCGGATCCAACATTTCTGTTTGTTCATTAGCACGAGTTTCCTGTGTGCTCTATCACTGAGTGGATTCTTCAGATCTGTGTGGACAATGATGTGAGCATTACAGTCAACTGTTTTCTTCATGTTTTCATCTTGTTATGCTTCGCCTTAGTCATTCTGTTTGCAAGACTGATGCGGTCTGGTAGCCCTTCCAGTGGTTGTTCGATTCCAAGTCTTGATAGACTACCTTATTTTCTTCACCCTGCATCCATAAAGCTGGGCTCTGTTGCAGACATCTGCTCTAGTTTACATAGCATTGCATCATTCATTGAAAATGCAATGTAATTGCAGTTGTCTGACCTGTTAGTTCATGTACTATTGCATTCAATCTATAAAGAGAAAACTAGTTTACTGTTCAGTTTGGGGTAATGTAAACAAAGTTATTGGTAGCACTTTATTTTACAGTCCTGTTCCCCATGTACATACTATGTACTTATTATAGTAATTACAATAACTATGTAATAACTAGGTACTAACCCTGAACCTACCCCTAAACCTAACCCTAACCGATGTAGTTACCTTGTGTTACCAGAACTTTCTTAGATAAATACACTGTAAGCACACTATAAGTACATGTAAGTACACATACTGTAAAATAATGTGCAACAAGTTATTTATATTTATAATGCACATAACTGTAATGATCCGAGGTTTAAGGATCAGTTTAAATCTGTAGTATTGCATTTTTATTTTTATTGGCAGTAGCAGTTTCTAGTAGCTGTGATAGGCACTCCAGTTCTCTAGTGTTCATTTAAAGGATTGTGCCGGCTCTTCATTCCACCTGCCTCTCAACTGCAAAAGAATTGTGGCCTTTGTCCAAGCAGCTCTCGGTACTATCTTTCCTCCCTGTCAATCAATGCCACTTCTACTGATATAGGGTATACGATAAAAGTCTCTGCACTTGCTGCGAGATGTTAACAGTTATGTACAATACAAGTTAATCAAGTTCAAATTATAAAATCAAATAAAAAATGTTTCTTACAAACACACAGCTTTTCACTTCACCAGATGTTAATTGGTGGTCTGGAGTGGTGTGGATACTTGTGGATTATTGTGGTGTTTTTATCAGCTGTTTGGACTTTCATTCTGAAGGCACTCATTCAATGCAGAGGATCCACTGGTAAGCATGTGATGTAATGCTACATTTCTCCAAATCTGTTCCCATAAAGAAACTACATCCTGGATGTAGGTGAAGGTGAGAACATTTTCAGTAAATTTTCATTTGTGGGTTAACTATTCCTATAGGTCCATCATACCCCTAAACCAAAAATGCTGTTATTAGAAGCATTGATATATAGGGTGTTCTGTATGCGTGTGCATTAGCATTAATAGAAAGATCCAAGTGTGCACAGCAATATTGGGACGTTTTGTGGTCTGTTTTTTTTTTTTTTTTTAATGGTTCAGGCTTGTATTCCATGGAGCCTCTTCCTGTTAGCACCCGTCTGTTTTCTAAATAGGCATAAGGTCTCACTTCTCCAATGACTAACTGTTCCTCTATTACTCCAAAATATCTCCTATTCTGATAATGAAGGAGATAAATTGAACTGGAAGTTCTCTAGGATTATCTAGGATTGAAAGGTCTTTGCAGGTACTCTTTAACAGCTGAAGATCCATAAAAGATTGTTTCAGGGAAAATATATTAACACTTTCAGCATGTGTAAAACTTCAGTTTGGAACTAACCAAAATGCATGAGCATATTCTCAGAATGAAAGACAGAAACATTTCATATTTTTCATATTTCTTTATAAGAAAAAATATGAGGTGAGTTAACAATAGTTAATACGAGAAAAAAGCAAAACAATAGGGCATGTTTTAATATTTGATAAACATTTGCATGTCTACAGTATATATTTGTAGCTACATCAGTCCCTGATATCAAAACTGCAGAGACAGGGATAGTCTTATTCATTCATTCAGTAACAAGGAGAGAATCATACCTGCACCATTGGGTTGGGGATGGTAGAAGCGTGTCAAGAAGAAACACTTCTTTTCACCCTAGACCCGACATAGGTCGTGTGTTTTTATTTTTACATTTTTTTTATATATTTTTTTTACATTTTGGGCTAGTCTATATATGTACTTGGAAATGTAAAATTTGTCTTAATATAATAAGATATATTTTAATACAATGATTAAAAAAAGATCCAGATATGTTATGGTAAGTCTGAATGGGCCAAATGTTCTTAAACCCTAAAGCCAAAGAGACACTTAAGGGGCCCTTCACATAGGGTGCATTCTTGCGTTAAATACAGCTAGACAGGGTGACAGAAATGACCTGAAAGCTGGTTTTTAGCGTTCCTGTAGCTCAGGCATGCTACCAGCAATGCCTAGGTTATGGGTTTAATACAATGTTTACCTTATACAATGTATACCTTGAATCCAATGTAAGTTGTTTTGCCAAAAGCATCCTGCAAATTACAATATATACAAAATAATTTCTTCAAAAAAATCTCAAAATCTTTCACAGATGAAAGTCATACAGATTTGTGTAGACATAACAGTGAGTAAATTAAATCCGAATTGTAATGTTTGGATGAACTATCCCTTAAAATGCACCTTTAATAAAAACAGCAAGGGACAATAGCATGTGTCCAGCACATTTATATTGACCAACAATTAAAAAATAGGGAAGATGGAAACAAAAACACATCTTGTGTGAATGGCCATTAAGCAGTCCTCTGGCTTTGCCAATGTGTGCTTGACAGAATGGAACATAGACCACAATGGGATTCTTGGGGTATGAGCAACGCAATTTTATTCTAATATTATTTGCAGAATTTAGCTTAAGCCTACTTTTTCTGATTGTCAAAAAGTTGTTTTCCACTCCTAAAGAAGCCACAAACTCTGAAGACTATGACGATGGGAGGACTGATCCACCCCACAGTCTGGTGCCAGACAAGAAATGTCTGGTAATGAACACTTGACTGCCTCCAAGGAATCTCTGCATGTGAGAGAGTTTAAGAAAAGGGGTATTCCCTCAAGCACGAACCTCAATCTCTTTTTTATCGCAAAGTTTCTTTACCATCCTCTGAGCTCATGCATGATTTAACCACTGTTCTGACTGATTCTCTAACAGGAGGATGTTGAAAGGTTCTCTCTAGCGTTCTCTTCATCCTTCTAAAACACACAGACCATCTTAGTCTAGGTCTTTTTATATTGTATCAGCCATGCCCTCTTCCATTTCTATGCATTGGACAGAGTGTATCTGATCCTTCTAAGGAGAGTCATAGCATCATATTTTTGAGTTTGACTGTCTTAAATCTTTGCATCCATGAAATATTCATCTTTTGAGTCCCATTTGGGTGAATTTCTCACAATATGTATTTGTCAGCGCATTTACTTGCGTTTAACCTACATTAGCCTCACCATGCATAAGGGACTAGAGGGAAAATAAGAGTTGTAGTAAGTACTGCAGAGAGAGTTGCCATGACTCATCTCTCGAGGGTTCTTCTGGGACAACCTCGGATGGCGCAGCCATAAAAGGGAGCGTGTGCTGCATTGGCTCAATAAACGCATGCACCTGCTGGTAGGATAGTGTAGGGAAGTATTTCCGAGACTGAGGAATTTCAACTGTGGTATTTAATGACAGGCACTTCAAACCGTTGTCTCAATCTTCTCAATGATCTCAACCATTGATTTGGATGGTGACAGTAAAGTGCACTCATCCTGATCCCAGAGGCTACCAGGACTGGAGTCTCCATCGGTACTCAGCTCATCATCCTCTTCTTCCTCATCATCATCATCCACAAAGAAGTCCTCATCGCAGGATTCCATGTAGTGCAGACCAAATGCATTGATTCCAGAGTCTTCTGAGCTGGAGGGAGAGGAGCAGTGGTCCATTTTAGGGCCTGAGCTCTTCTCGTTTGGTTGGCTGTGCTTAATAGTTGGGCCCACCTGCCGTGTGTGCTTGTTAGTACGTTGGGGTGCAGGTTGAGGTGCCGGTGTTTGGGGTCGGTGTGTAGACTTTGGTGTAGGTGGAGGCGGCCTTTGCACATAACACATCTTTCCATTGATACGTTTTACCATGTAATCATCCACAAAGAGGTCAGAGATTATACAGAACTCAGGCGACTCTGGGCAGGGTGGAGCCTTGAACTTGGGGGCTGTCCTGAGAAAGCGCTCGGTCAAGGAAACAGACAGGTTCATGGTGAGAGTGTGACCTGAGGGGGCAACTGGAACCGGCGTGCTGGGAAGTTGGCATACACTGGTCATGGGTTGGTAGACATATTTACCTGCAAAAAGAAAAATAGCAGATTTTACCTTTTGCTCATGCACATGCATGTGTAACGAATACAATAAATGCCCCCAAAACAATTCTTTCTGAGCAGCCGGAGAAACTGGTATTACCAACTGAATGTGAGAGAAGTTTCTAAAAAATACATGCCAAAAAAGTGAGGTTGAGCAAAAGTAAATAAGTTCTAGCTGAAAACATAAATTCAAATCCCTTTGGACAGTTGATATAGTCTTGAGCTTAATATAGACAGTTGATATAGTCTTGAGCTGTTAGTTATTTGTTTGCTGTACTAGTGATAGCTGTGATAGATGTTCAACAATCAAAAAATCAACAATCACTTTACAGACAGTAGAGACACACAGAGCCTGTGGCAGGCAATTCAGACCATCACTGACTACAAGCCCCCACCACAGGCCTGTGATAATGACACATCCCTCCCGAATGCACTCAACCACTTTTATTCCCAGTTTGAAAGGCAGAATGACACACCTGCACAAAAACTGCCCATACATCCCAACGACCAGGCACTCTGTCTGTCTACAGCCTTCGTAAGGAAGACCATATCTAGGATTAGCCCACGCAAGGCTAGAGGTCCTGACAGATAACTTTAACACCTCGCTGAGCCAGGCTGTCATCGCCACGTCTTAAATTCACAACAATCAGGTACCAAGTAAATCACCTGTGTCCTGTCTAAACGACTACCGTCCCATAGCACTGACTCCAATCCAATCACAGGTGCCCCACAAGGCTGTGTGCTCAGCCTGCTGCTCTTCATGCTGCTGATCCATGACTATCATCACAGAGGATTTCACCTGAACCACCAACACCATGTCCCTCTCCAATAAGGCACAACAGCGCCTATACTTTCTTCACCGTCTAAAAGAGCATGTCTCCCTTCATCCATTCTCACCACTAGGTTTGGGATATTAGACGATGCCATCATCCATCACCGATGGCTGACAGACATCATGATGTTAAGCAGACATTGTGATTCCTTCCCCCCATCCCTTCTCCCACAGTCTGCCGCATCCCAGTTCCGTGGTCGGAAAGGAAATGAAGTGTAATACAGAAAAAAATGCATAATCATGGGCTACTGTATATAAATTGCAGGCATCAGGGAGCCGCTGCTATGGAAACCACTTTTGAATGCGCGCTCTCGTATTACTTTCACTTTCACCTTTGAGTTTTGCAATCACAAGGACTCTATACTATATAAGCAGCAGTATTTACTGCCATTTTACAAGATTAGATGTTTGTCATTGATGCAATAATTTGCCATCATCCTCAGTCATCTCTCCTTACTCTGTTTAATGGTAAGTGAACTTTCATGCACTGTAATTCAACAGGCTATCGCCAGCAAGCGAACCTTTTAGTGGCTCCGAAGAAAACAATATTTGTTTCATGCTTCGGGCACACCCCGCTCCCGCCCCCCAAATTTCATAGTCCATCACGATGTTTCACTGTAGATGCCGATGCACATTCTACAGGGGGACCATAGAGAGTGTGCTGACCAGCTGCATCACTGTCTGGTATGGGAACTGTAGTGCAGCAGATCGCAATATGCTCCAGCGGACAGTGAATACAGTGATCATCAGTGCCCCTCTCCCCTCCATCCTGAACATTTTCCTTACGCGATGCTCGTGTAAAGCCAGCCAACATTATCGTGAAGGACCCCACCCATCACCTCCCACAGTATCTTTCAGCTCCTACCATCAGGAAGATTGTCCCTAAACATCAGAGCCAACTCAGGCTGTGAGAGCCCTGAACTCAAATCACCTGTACAAACCACCTGTAGTAACACACTCTCCTCTATGCACACAAGACAATTTTCACACACACTGCTGTGTGTACATAACCCCACAAAAGACTTAGTAATATGTGTATTTTTTCATGTTCATGCACTACAAATCATCTTGCACTGTTCCCCAGCCAGCTGCTTGAGATACAATGTTTCTCTTTGCACATGTTCAATATTATGTGAAGCATTTATAGTCAAAATCTGTCAGTAGGTTAGTTGTGTATAGGCACAGTATTTAAGTGAAGCATTCATATAGTTTATATTTTTTAGTCTTTGTATAGGTAAACATATACATTACCATATTTTTCGGACTATAAGTCGCACCTGAATATAAGTTGCATCAGTCCAAAAATATGTCATGAAGAGGAAAAAAAACATATATAAGTCGCACTGGACTATAAGTCACATTTGTTTAGAGCCAAGAACCAAGAGAAAACATTACCATCTACAGCCGTGAGAGGGCGCTCTATGTTTTCAGTGTAGACTACAGGAGCAATGAGCACCATAGAGCGCCCTCTCGCGGCTGGAGACAGTAATGTTTTCTCTTGGTTCATTTCTCTCGGTTCATCTCAAATTAATTTTGATAAAAAAAAATCTCCGATTTATTTTTTTTTAATTCGATTTCCGATTTTTTTCCGACCCCCCCCCCCCCACCCCCTACTTAAGGAAAGCAATAAGTACAAACAGCAGACAACTTAAAGCTAATTTAGCTTTTATTTAATCAAAAGTAGGGTTGCCCCGATCACGATCGGCCGATCGTTAATGCGCTTCTCGTCAGTAAAGCCGGTTTTCTAATCAGCGGTAAATTCCCTCAGGTGCGTGATTTCACATCGAGCAGCTGTTACTACACAGAGCCGTTTGTCAACTGAGAAGCTCCGGGGAGCTAAAAATTTGAATTAATTCATTCAATCGATTTTTCGCCCAGGCCTAAAAAATTGTAAAGCTGTTCAAACTTCATGTTCACGGGAAGGAGGCGGATAATCAAACAATACTTTAATAATAAAAATAAAGAAATAACAGCGCGGTAGCCCCTCGCGGACGACTACCATGCACAAACAAAAACCAAACACAACTAAAATCCAGGCCTGGTCCTCTCTCATCCTTCACTGTCGTCTCTCCTGTTGTATATCCTTCCATCTCCTCCGTGCTCATGCTCATCACAGAACAGTAGTTATTTTAGCATCACTGAGTGCAGTCTCATCTAAAAGCAATTCCACTGCATTTCCCCCGTAGAGTGAATAGAGTTTGAGTTCGAGTGCTAGTATCTCAAAGGCAGAATTCCCTACCAAGATAGAATAGATTCCTTGTTCTGGAACATTCTGAGGCCCAGCTGGCTGTGAGGCTGGAGAAAGAATCATTTCTATCTAATGCGAATCTCTAGATGACAAAAAGAAGTCTGGTATCACAGATATCTGCTCCAAAACACTGTTTTCTGTAAAAAAGCACACTTTTATCTGCTCTATCCAGCTTATTTTCCACCTTGTAGATTTACTATTTATCTCAACCCCTTAGGGAAAGCACCTTGAATTTCCAACAGCATTGATAAATGTCATTCAACTGTGGCAGTTACTGACAATGAACCATAATTACCAGCATCACTTTCAGGTTCTGCTTCTCCAGACTGACAAACGCTTCTCTTTCTCACTTTCTGAAATTAGATAAACACTTACTTTCTCATTATCTTTGTCCTTGACTGTGCAACTTATTTCAAGACTCTCAATCCTGGGTCTGCTTTAGATGTATGTGCAGTATATGCAATTTGTAAATTATGGGAACAGAAACTGGAAGGGGTTGTATGGAATATACATTAAAATGTGTGTGGCTCATTGTATCAGGTAAATGGCTTGTGGTACTTTCCGATCCTTTCCTTCTCTTTCTCTTCCACATTGCACTCTGTCAAGTACCTACTGTCCTATATGATAAAGGTAAAAATGGCAAAAAAAATATATATATGTATATATATTATTAAAATAAGAGAGCATTTAAAGGGAAATAGGACAGAGAGACAAAAAAATGTACAGGGACACTTGAATGAATATGAATTATATGCACAGACATGACAAAAAATTAATTCAAAGCATATGACATGGGGAATTGACTTAAATATGCTACCTATATGCCTAGATTCATGTTAGCTGTGGTAGAATGGCATGTTCATCTGGTTTTGATAAAAAAAAGACAGAGCTAGCCTACTTAACTGATATTTAAATAAAAAGAAGGAAAAAGGCTTGCCCCAGAGTCATAAGAACAAGAGCCAATAACCTCTAAGCCCACTATTCAGTATAGTTACTGATCATTTTTGTGACCATGCCACTTTCACTTTTTCTTCTGCCAAGCTAAAGAATTTGAAAGAAGGATGAATGTATCTACACTACAATTGCCTCCACATTGCAATGGATCTGAAATAACAAGTGTTTGCAGTCAGGTGTGAAATGTCAAATGATAGATGCTTTGAGGCCTGTACAGAAACTCTTAGCCACTAAGAAAAAAACTATCCCTCTTAATAATCACATCAACATCCTGTCAAGAACAAGTATTCTTCTGCCACTCTAACTGTTACTGGCCTGTCTGTCTTATTAGATTAAGCTTCACAAAAGTAAAGACATTATTAGGAACAAAAACATTCATACTGCCTGTAAAAGTGTGTTTATATCCATCACTATCCTTCAGACAGAGTATATGTTATCTGATCTGATGTCGATGTGTTGATGTGAGTAATGCAAATTAACAGAAGAGACTCAAATAAAACATAAATAGTGTTTAATCATTATTAAAGTAATTGTGCTGCTGACCTTAATGTTCCCATGAGTTCCCAAATGACATTTATTGTCCTTTATCAAGAATGTTACTTGTAAGGCCATATATAATTTTCACACACTGTACATAGATTCTCTAAGTATATAACATAAATAAACTCTCCATAGTAAAATACGTATGTATAATATTTGTATGATGATTTTTATATGCTATTATATGTAGCAATAACATGTAAAAAAATATATATTCTGTGTATGTAGATTAATTTGTATATATGTTTTGTAATAAATGTTTTAAATACACTTCTTTCAGATTTACTTATATAATTTACTTATATACGTATGTGCACACATATTTGTCCAAAAATGTATTATACATAAACATGCACATTTGTATGGTATGTATATACATACACAGGGCCGTTTGAAGGAATTTGGGGGCCCCAAGCAAAATGGACATAGAGCCACCCCCCCCCCCCCCCCACACACACACGCAAAGCCTACAGGAACCACAGCATAGCCATACAGTTTAAGTTCACCCGCACTTTATATAAATTAAGAAAAGTTTACAGTGCAAATACTGCTTGAAAAAATAGTTTGGTGGGAATTCAATAGTGATTTGCACTGTTTTTTTCTTCTTCTAATAATATGACAGCACAAACTTAGTTTAAACTCTGGGCTGAGCAGGATATCAGCTATAATTATAGAGCTTTTGGTACCTTGTGCTTTATAGAGGAAAAATCAGCACTGAGAAGTGATGCATCTGTTGATGTTGAGGATGAAGTTGATGGTGTAGCTGGGAAATAATTGAAACAAAAATCTGAAATTACCTGTGAAGTACGTTTTACCATTTCACTGTTAGCATATTGAAAGAGGTCACTATTACCAGCTCAGGGGTGCGTTAAATGAACAACTAAGTTTCCTTTTTTAGATTTTTTATTTTTTTTTAAATGCATAGAATGCAATGCATACATAAAAAAAAACATTTAATTATTAATAATTGTTTCTCTGTCTGTACTTGTACTTTGAACAATGACAATAAAGTTGACAGATGAATTAAGTGCATTTAAGTGCCATTCAGGTGGGTTTTTAAATAAAGCATTTTCTGAGATGCACATTAAACACCAAACATTAATTTATCTTTTAATTATTGAAAATTAAGCAAACGAAAGTTTTTGTTAAGAGCAGTCCTGTAGATGTTGTTCATGTGTTCACATCCTTATTTAGTGAGACATCAGACGCGAGACTGAAATCACCGCGAGCGTCACCGCGCGCTTCTGCTCCTTTCATTAACAGAGACACGCAGAACATGCAGGATTCATATTTAAACAGACTGTTCCTGCTTAATATTTACAGATATTAGTCTGTATCGTGGTTTGATGTAAGTGCAATGACCTATTTTTAATTCATTCATTCAAAATTTGGCAAATTACGTGTCATTCTGCGTTAAACTGTAAATTCCGTTTTTATGACTGGATTCCGCGATTCTTGCAATCGAAACACGCCACGACGTTCTCTTTATGTTTGCCTGAGCCCTCAAATCAAAACACTGCTGACTCCTTGCATTCTGCGATTTCTGATCTGCGTTTTCCTTATCCCGTAAAAAAAAAAACATATTACAGTAACCATATTCCTTCCGTTCGAAAAAAAAAAAGCAGAGATCACTTGACCTTATTGGCCTGCTGCTGTCAGCGACAACTGAGAGGGGCCCCCTTGAGGGGGATCCCGATAACAGTGTCATTACATGTTACTGCATTGACGATCAAAGGGGCGCTCACACGGTGTCGTTGCATATTATTCTTAACCAGTCGTTGTCTTGGGGCCCCAGGTCAGTTCGGGGCCCCAAGCAATTGCTAGGTTTGCCTGCCTTGTTGCGACGGGCCTGTACATACATACATACATATATACACATATATATATATATATATATATATATATATATATATATATATATATATATATATATATATATATATTAATATATATTATTTTTTTATTATTATTATTAAATCTGTTGAAAGCTGCTTGAAAAAGACTATAAATAATGAAAAGCGAAACATTTGAAAGTAGTTATAATAGGCCACCAGTGAGTTTTCATGAGAAAATCATTGTTGTATAGACAAA
The DNA here is from genome assembly GCF_023724105.1 of Carassius gibelio. Taxonomy (NCBI): domain Eukaryota; kingdom Metazoa; phylum Chordata; class Actinopteri; order Cypriniformes; family Cyprinidae; genus Carassius; species Carassius gibelio. The sequence goes on from NC_068371.1 coordinate 21,631,979, forward strand.
ATCAGCGACGTAATTGGGTCATTCTGCACATGACAGATATAACTGACCATGTGTCATTGACCGTATAATGCAGTATATTATAGGCCAAGTACAAATCAATAACCATGTGACGGGTTAGCAGTCCATGCCAAGTGCTAGGAGGAGAGCACTACCTAATTGAAAGCTTACCCACCCACACCATTTACAGCAAAACAGAAAGCTTCAGAGCTGCAGAGTTTCCAGTCTGTTTTTGATGAAATGATGAAAGCTAATGAAACTGGAAACCACTTTTAGACATGCGGGGCATATGAATAAATGGGATTTGAGTGATCAAGCAAGTATCGCAGTGAGTTTTATCAGTGAAGAATCACTTAAGGTCCATATGAGGACATGTAAAATCTCTGCTGACTGGAAACCACTCAATATGTGTCTACAGATAAGAACTGCTCCTGTGAGTGTTGGTATCCTTATTTTAAAATTCTTGTGCTCATACAAATATTATGCAAAAAAAAAAAAAAAAAGCTGAATGTACAATCAGGGTTTATAGGCAGACATGAGCAGGACTTTCCATATCATCTTGTTTTACAGAAATTAGAGCTTGAGACTTTTAAACTTGAATCGAGGCACAGTTTTGAGTAATTATGAATTTGCATTTACAGTACTTTAAATGTTATATTGTCCTAATTACAATTACTTATGACTATGACCTAGCTCTAAATAAAATGTCATTCTACAAACCAGCAAGTTCTACAGTATACATTGCTCTTGAGAATTGAGAAGTCCATTTTAATTGCAAACCAATGACTTGGACTTGGTCTGTCTACAGTATTACTTGAATTTGAGTACTCTGTTTTATTGTATTTTTATATGTGCTTTGGGCTTGGTACAGCAGGTTTATGCTAGTTTTGTGTCGGTTTGGTGATTAATCACCACCTAAATCTAGTTGGTGATTTTTTTAAAGTTTCTCCAAGAAATCCTTTTTGGTTAAACTAGTTAATTCTAGGATTTTGACCAGTGGTTCTTCTCAACACGTTTGACATGCTCAATGTATAGTGGAAAATGATTACTTCTCTCCAGTTTTTTTCGTTTCTTTTCTATACAATTAAAATCAGTGGGGTCCAATTTTGCTTGGACTATCCAAACAAAATAGTATGGTTTGAGTAATGACTGCCATGAACAATCCCTTTAACAGACAAATTCCAATTCCATGTTATTGTTTTCTGGGGTACACCAAAACATGAATTTTGAAAAATCATTGCATAGGTCTTCCCTATTTGAAACCAGCAAATTTTGCGGTTCAAAATGACTTTAAAAAATAACCTATGGGATTGTAAAGACATAAAGATTATTAAATAAAGTCATATTTCTTTATTTTTGCCTGGATGTACACGTTAAAACTTCTCACTGTAAGAGCCCTACTTTCTCTCTTCTGATCATATACTTCACATAAATGGTACTGTAAGTGGCTGCCAGTAATATGGAGGAGTTCATTTTTTGTTGCATCCTTAAAATAGAATCTCAAGAACCGTGAGGTTGGTTCCCACTCAGACTGTGTGAGATGCAAGTCTTGATAAAAGGTTAGGAGAGAACCCTGATTAGAAAAGTGAAGTCACAGATGAGAGGAGTTGAGCTCTACACTCCTACAATCTCTCTGTCCTGCTCATCTCTAATTACACATTGGACTGGTCTCAGAGAAGTGTGAAGGTGGGCTTGGATGAAGACTGATGATGAAGGACTTGAAAATCCCTTAGTGTGAATCAATCGTCAGGATTAGACAGGCAATGCCATGTTCGCACATCGATCTCGGTTCATCTCAGGTAGAACATTCACTCTTAGTCTTTCTGACTCTCTCCCTCTCAGTTTCTGTGTCTCTGATATGTTTCCTTGGCAGTCAAGACTGGCTTCAAGAACAGACTGAGCATCATCTCACGCTGTGTGCATATTTACAGTTTTAGAGTGCTGTTTATTGAGGAGAACACTATCCATCTGGTTTATATTTTTTATGAATAATATTTATTTAAAGTTTGTTTGATTCAGACTCGTGACCATCATCACAAATTATTATTATTGTTTCTCTAAATCCCATTGGCTACTGTAACTGTACAGACAGATGACCCTGCGGCCCCTGGTGATCATTTTAAGGCTGGGACACACCAAGATGATGGTTGGACTTCGGCAAGCATCTGTCGGGCTAGTTTTTCTGCTGCTAGTTTTTCCACGTCAGCTCATATCGGCAGCAGTTTGCCCAATTCAACATGTTGAATTACTGTAGTTTAGGGCCAAGAGTGAGAAATCTAATTGGATCTTCAGGTTAGTGAACGAGCCAATGCCTGAGAATTAAAGCGCAAGTGATGAAAACAAGCAGTAAATGCCGGCGAAACAGAGAGAAGGCTGTTCTGATGTCAAGTGATCTTACCCAAGCATTCCAATATGCAAATATTTTCAAATATGAACTGCTTAAAATGAAGAAAGTTATCAACATAATTGATATTCAAAATGCTTTATTTGCTTTCGTTTATCTGCGTATATCTTGTATAACATTGTTTCCGTTTCCCCTTTTGAATGATGACTATATACTATTGACAGCTGCTGATATACAGTAGACAGTCCTCTCACGCAGATGCATAACACGTGTTAGTTTACAGTCGGCTGTAGTCTGAGCAGTGTGTTCAAGCACAGCTTTGTGGTCAAACAATGCAGAATTTGAAAGGGGTCATATGATGCGATTTGCATTTTTTATTTTTCCTTGGAGCTCTTGGTGCATAAAGAAGATCTGTAAAGTTGCAAAGACTAAAGTCTCAAATTCAAAGAAATATTTTTTATAATCTTTTAAAGAGTCAAACTCCGATAACAAATGCAGACATGGTTTTACGAAAGTTTACGCAGTGCAATACGAAAGCGCAATACACAACGCGACACAACGCAATGCAACACTTTAAAAGACAGTATTAGTCATTATAATCAGTAATTATATCCCCCTGGATGTAACAAATCCATAGAGGAGAAATAATAATATACATTGTATGGAAAATAATGTGTTTTTTTAACCTTAAACCACATAAACATATTTAATTACACCAAATAATGTTTATTTTTAACAACATCATATGACCCCTTTAATAACTCGGACCAGGACTATAATTCAAATAAGATAATAATAATAACACTATTATAATAAAACGCGGTGAATTTTTTGAGTTTAGTTGCGTGAAGAACACGTTCACAAAGGGAGGTCATTCGGAACCTCACAGACACGTTCATGCATTCTGGGCATTTTGTGCAGATAGCCTATAAGTCGTAATAATATGAGATAAATGAAATGCAGAAATGCAGAACATTAATAACAACTATACATGTTCATTTACATGACGTTATAATGAGTGCACTGTTGAATTTTTAGGGTTTTGCTGATGTTTAATGTATCTTTTAATCAAAATGTAAAACATTATCTACCCCTTTTGTATCTGCAAGGCGTCCGTTACACATTTTCCCTGTTAATGTAATCATAACTGTCGGATGTCTGACTTGACTCTGGTGATGTAATTTGCCACCCCCCAAAACACACGATTCGCGTATAGGTCGAATATCAGCAAGATTCAAAAATTCAGATTCAACTATGAAAATCCTTAGTCAGGGACAACCCCTAGTTTTGGCATTTTTGAGGGATGTCGTTCATTTTAGATCTCAGAGACATCTTGAGGATGCAAAAAAAATAATAAAAAAATTGAAAATAAGTACTAAAACTGCACACAGCAGATTTAGTGCACTCTTAAAAGCATCCTCTATGTTTTGAAGTCCCCAAACGGCATATCTTTCTGCTAACCTTTAGGGAGGTAAACAAAAACAATGCCTGCTGTGTTTACATGCACCCAAACAGCAAAGACAAATAAAAGACAGAAAAAGAGGAATATGAGAGTAGGAAACATCAGAATTCCCAAGGGTCTAAAAAAGAACTCCTCTGAAAAGATATAACTCAAAGGATACAGCCAATCTGTATTCAGTTATTCACTCCTGCAAATATGTATAAATACATTTATAACCGCCTCTGGGCTTTATACTGTACAGTGTGTGAGACTAAAAGACAGTGGTATTGTACGGTATCTTGGGATCAGTTTGCGTGTGTGTGTGTGTGTGTGTGTGTGTGTGTGCGTCTACAACATAAAATATGTTTCTCCTGAACTTTTTTTATTTAAAACATAGTAATGTAATAAGTGGGAAATGGTAATAACTGATGTTTTTTTTTTTTTTTGCCTAGGGTTTATTTTTGGCATAATGGTCCACTAATTGTACTGTATTCCTCATTTATATAGTGCCCAAAACAAGCCTGACAGCACACATAAAGAATCACTGTATAATAATGGTATTATCTTTTCCGGGTCATGAAAGAAGATACAACTCTAGCAATTCAACTCACAAGTGGAGCAAATGTCAGTCAAGCTCCCAAGACTAACCTTGTGATTCCATTTTAACCAGCACTGTTTCTGCCTGAGAGCCTGTGCTGCATCACACAAAGTATCAAATTAATATTTAGCATGTTTACATAATGCTCATAGTGTTGCGAACATTAACATCCTCCCTTTAATGAGAAAAGATAATGGCTTAATTATTGTGACAAATGAACTTTACAGTTACAGTATGTTGTTGTGTCTGGGTACACATGGCTTTGACACTAATATAATAATGTATTCCTGTAGTGGTCACAACCTACTAGTACAGGAAGTTGAATTGGAATCTTAATTAGAATGACAGCAATAGGACACAAAATATAAATAATAAAATCATTAATTTAGACTTAGTTGCCTATTTGTGTCCTGTATAATAGCCTACATTTTTCTGAATAGAAATATTTTTTTCTATATTTCTCTAAACTACACATTTTAATTTTGCAATACAGTGCATAAAATGTCCTGGAAACACAGATTTTCAGGAAATAAAATTAATTCTGGGATTAAAAATTATTTTCAGAAAGAAAAAAAAAAGTGAGTATGTGTTATTCAGTGAAAAATCAAATATATTATTAATTATATTATTAAAATTGACACTTTCTGGTATTTTTCCAGCATGTTAATTTCTTTCGGTTTCAAACACTGTTCATTTTATTTCCTTTATCTCAAATTGGAATTCTGCATCCTGTTTGTACATCAATTTAAATTCAGGAAGTGAATTCAGAATATAACTGACATTCTCAATTTAATTTTATATGATGGGTGAGTTTGATGTTGTACTTTGTCATTTTATATTGAGTGAAATGACCACTATCGATTTTTTTCTCAAAAAAATTGAAAGGTTGAACTTTAAAAAATCAAGTCAAAGCTAAGACCTTGAAGCTAGGAATAAATTGTGCTGACATTTAACTTAGCACCAAGCCCAGACTAGCGCTTGACCTCTGACAGAGCTATGTGAACTCTCTGTCATATCCTGATTAATTTCTTTTTCAACTTGTCAGACAAAAAAATATAGAAATTGTTGGGTTTGTTTAAGAAATCCAAGCCTCTGTTTCCTGAAGGGATGTGCACAGCTGAGATGTGAACTGAAAAACAAAGTCAGGTACAACAGAAGTTTAACTGTTCTGCTCCCAGTGTTTGAGTTCTGAAGTCAAGCTATGGGGGTTTTCTCAAAGACACAGTTTAGCCAAGAATGGTTTTGCATAGTGCTCCAATCTGCATAGTGGCTTGACAGGACATCTCTTTCATAATTTGTCATAGTGATGCTGCTCTAATCTTAAACAGGAAACGTGACTTAAGAATCAGACAGTCTGTTGGCAGAGGTACCATCCTGAAGCAACTGCATATAGAAATGAACAAAAACCTAGCGACCTCGTTGTACTGTCCGCACACATTTGGGGATGATTATTTCACAGAGGTCTCAGGAATCTAAGGAATCTGCTCCCTCCTGCACAGTCACATGACATTTTGTTAGCCTCACAAAGCCTGCCATTTTTATCAGACACCCCTGACACCAGAAATGGGCTGATCTTATCGCCACCTTATAAAGACATCTTAGCACTCATCTTTATTCGTCTGTTGACTTCCTCTATGCACATTCATTATTGACATGTTAGACTAACTCACTTCTAGTACCTTAGCAAGTTTCACTTCAGCTATAAAGTCCCTCTGAGTCTGCTTTTGAGTTAGATACTATAGTGGATAATACTCAGAAATGTTGGCCCTACTGAATTTTTCCATTCAGCTTATGTCTAATTAAAGCTTGATGGCTTACTTTATTCAATAAATGAACTAAGAGTTTTAACACTAGTGACAAATATAACCATGTGACAATTTCTCGTAAAAGAAAAAGATGGCTTCAAGAAAGTCTCAAAACACACATCATTAGACTCAATTTATAGAGTCAATGTAAAGGTCAATTTATACTTATAAATATTTTTGAATTAAATATTCACACAGTACACACATTAAACAATGTTAGACCTCGTACTACTTATAAAAACAAAATAAATAACTTAATATCGATAAATGTAATTAATGGGATTGCTAATTCCGTGAACAGTGAAATAATTTATAATTAAACAATTGCATATTGCTTAAAACAGTGTTAGGTTAAGGATCCTTGGGTTATATAATGTTAATTACTTCTTCATTTAGATTCCTTTGATGTTTGGTTTGGTTTGTCAGGGACAGGTTTTGTGAAAGAATTTTGCATATTTTTCAAAGCAGCTAATGTTCATGTTTAGAATACTCTAGTGTCTATTGTGTAGTCCACATTTAGCAGGATAGAGTTGATCTATAGGATAGTTTACACATGGAGACTATATAAATCTACCAGCTGAAATTTGCTATTTATTAAGCTATCTTTTTATATGAGAATACTGTATATAAAGACCTATACGAAAAGACAAAATAAAAAGAAAAAAAAAAGAAGAAGAAAAAAAAAAGAGACAGCTCCCTCCACCGGTTGTATAAGGTACATGTGATCACCGTTATCTGTCTATAAGATAGTAAATTTCAAGTAATTTAATCGATTTTTAAATATAGCTTAGACGAGCATAAGTGGGGCCTAAATTCACGACGTCATTTCTTAGATCATCAACTCGTTTAATATTTCATAAGTGATACAAACGCAAGATTGCCCATTACTCTGAGAATATGAAATAAAAAAAGGCTTATGGTCTAATAAAAATTGACTACATATCTATCAGATTACAGGGTAATTAATGTCTGATTAGTGAAATATATTGGCATATATGTTGCATTTTGATTACTGTCATTTCAAAGCACTGTAACTTACATTTTAAGGAAGGCTATATTTTAAAACCATGTGTTCCAGCTGCAACAGTAGCCTACACATACTGTAAATGACTACTAGTGAATTAGTGTAAGATTTTACCGTGGTTAAATAATTATAACATTTAGAACATTTGACGATACAGAGCTACTAGCAAGACCAAATAAACCAAAGAACTCTTGAAAATCTTTTTAGCAAGCTTTGTCTTATACACATACATTTTCCTCACATAACCTCGCAGCCACTGGTGAACTGTTAAGAGACCCATTAATAAAATCCTGTGTGTGTCTCGAGACATTCGATAGGCTACTATTTATTCTGTGCAACTGATAGGATCATCCAGGTCTCCCTGCTGCTGGAGAAACAGTGCGTGTACTTACAGTGGCACCAGCCCAGATGACAGCACCAGTGCAGCTTGAAACACTTCCCGTGACTGTGTGTGGCGCAGATGGATAGTCCATCACAGGGCAGAAAGTCCGGTCTCCCTGCGCACCTCCTCGCTAGAGCCTGAGCTTCATCTAACTTCTCACTCTTCTGTCCGCCCGAAGCGGCCATCGCGCACGGATCACGCCGACAGAGCCCTCATCAGCAGCGCCGAGCGCTCCGGGAGGATCAGATGCGCTCAGCCTCGGCTGTTTTCAGTCCGACACTAAATAAATGAACAAAAGTGGAGATAACGCCCAAGACTTCGGCTATCCAAAATCCACATCTAATTCTTATACAAAAACATCTCGTTTCCGCTCGATCTGCCTCTCAACCCGTTACTTCAGCACTAGAGATCGCCGTGCCAAATGTGTCCGTATAAACAGCTTCAGAATGACACAGAGCTGAACTGGATACTTATTGTAGAACACGGATTTTCCTTTTCGCTCTTGCGCCGTCGATCCCCGCCTCTCTCTCTCTCTCTCTCTCTCTCTCTCTCTCTCTCTCTGTCTGTGTGTGTGTGTTTTATGAATGCATGCGCGCATTTCCACGCATTGACTGTAGGATTGTCAAAGAATTGTAGTCTGTAAAAAGGGAAATTTTAAGAATGTGCTAAATGGAACCCGTGTCCTGTAAGATCTCGAAACAGACGGATCCTCTAGTAACTTCATCAAAAGGAATTTTTTGAGGCACTATATGAATTTGATACCCGAGGCAATATGAAAAGAGTTTTTGAAGATTAATCAGAGAAATTACAAACAGGCCTACTTGCTCATTAAATACATTTATCTTAAAATACTAAATACTAGTGAGAGAAATCTACTGCAATAACATTTAGTAATACTGGCATTACACATAAAAGAAAGAGAAGTGCTTTCCCCTACTTGAACAACTTATTAACAACATATTCTTTAACCCTAACAATATATCCAATTCATATATTGATCCATATTTCTTTGTTCTCTTAAGACACAACATCATTTTATGTCTCTTTAAGTATTTAATTACAAATTATTGTTATTATTATTTTGTCAAGCAAAATACAAAGTACTCAGAAGTTCTAAATATGTATTTTAAATACATTTCATTAAAATACGTCGTGTCTTTGAGATCAATGAAGTATGTTCTAGTATGGTGAAGTATTATGCGATACGTCAGCTGTGTGTGTTGCAGAATCTATAAGGAGAATGTCAGAATGTTTTCAGACATTGGCTGTGGATATGAAAATGTTTCGGCTTTCAAAGTTATAAGAACAGTCATAGAGGGCATCTGTCCTCAAAGAGTTACATTTTCAAAGCTGCTCTATTGTCAGCAGTTTTCAGGAGAGGCTCACCCAACTTGTTCCTCATTCAAAGCCACTGTCGACAGTGACTGACTTCAACGTTAGACCACATCAAGGAGAAAATTCCAGTGTCTTTTTAAGTCTCTCAATGGATTAGGTAGTGTGGAACAGAACGGTCGAGGCCACATTATAGCATTGAGAGTACTGCACTCAAGTTACTTGCGGGTGATCTTTTATCAAAAGATGAAAGAAAAAAGTGTGAATGGAGAAATTCAGCTCATGGCATGAACAGAACAAACCATATTTAATCCAAAGAGAAATTGATTTCACAGCTTTACAAAAAAGCCAATGAAGTTGAAAGAGTATTAAAAAAATACTTGAAAAAAAGCTTGGTATCTTATTAAAATGAAAGGGAAACGGAGGATTGCGCAACTTTCAGCGAAATGCTGCAAGAAAATGGCAGGATGAATGCATCTATCAATAAGAATAATTGCTTCACATGTGCTCAGCCTTGAGGAGCAGAATAATTGCACAGCTACTTGTTCGCATGCATTGTTTACAATCTTTCTCTTGACCTCTTCAACTTTAATTACATCTCGTTCTTTTTCACCTTCAACTGAAATGTCAATATACTGTCTCTAGGGCAACAAGGAAGTTATTCATCATTCAAAGGTGTCACTGGTGTTAACAGTATTTATTTGTTTTCATTGTCTTGTCAGGGAGCAAAACCTCCCCAATGATAGTAAAGACTGTTTTCTTGCCTCTCCAGACCCATATTGCTGTCTCTGACTCTCTCTAGAATAAAAAGTGAAACACACATGCACACAGCCACTCATACACTTATAAGCTTCCATTAAATTGGTAACATCCATAACCACTTTTTCAGAGACTGCAGGCAGGCCACGCAGAATGGTAGGCTGTGTGAAAACTGTAAAGCATAACAGATATTACAAATGCCTCAGTATTTTTTTTTTACACCTCTGCCCATTCACACACAGTTTACTGCCCTTGAAACTGTGACTGTACTTCAAAATTTACATCGAGTCTCTCCTTCCATTGTAATATGTATGATTAGAGAAAATACGGTTAGCACAATCTGTCATCCTCACAGATATGGGTTAAGCCAGAAAGTCCCTCAAACATTTGCCCAAAGGACAATCACTTTTCCATCACTCACTCTCCATATTTCTGAATAAGCCCCAGGCCACAGTTATTCTCCGTGTTATTGCTTTGGCGTTCTTTGTCAAAGAGAGATTCTGCTAGAGGCAGAGAGATGGGAAACTTTCCTTAATTCATTTCTTTACAGAAAATGTCCCTCATGCGACTGCACCCTCCGGAGTTTATGCAGAGTAAGATATCTGAGATCGGAATAAAAGTGGACAGAATATTTTGGGTTTTTCACACTGCACTTAACCCTGGGTTATCATCTTTTTAAACCCTGCTAAAGCAACGTTTTTACACTTGTAATTTGACCATTGGTTTTAACCTTTTGTGGGTCTGGCACTATGCTGCTGAAGATGCAGTGTGAAGTAGTTGTTTAGCAACAACCAATCAGAAATTGAACAGCTTGCCGAATTAACAATTCATATGTTTTGTACAGTCACATAGACTTTCACATGTTTCAGCTTTTAAGAGAATGTCAAATGAAATGTCAAACACTGACGGGAAAACTGTCAGCTGGTCTGAAAAATAGACTTTATGTATAGGTCATAGTATAGGTATAGTTATCTATATTTATAGTTATCTATAGTTTTAATCCTAAGGTTTGAAAATTCAGTTATTTCAAGAGGTCGTGTGTTGTGTTCATGCAGTAATTGACCCCACAAATAAACCCATGGTTTACAAATGTGCAGTGTGAAATCTTGAAACCATACCCAGGATTTATTCCTAATTCAGACTGAAGTCTGAAACATGAAATAACCCAGGGTTTAGAATAACCTAGATGGATTGTTACCCATTAATTAATTCTGTGTTACAAAAACATATCTACTTTTTTTTTATTTTAACAGAAATGTTTTTCCAACATTTTTTTTTTTTTACCTATATCCTGGTACCAAGTTCTTCAAAAATAAGATTTTTTTTGATCCATGGAAGAAATAAACACTTTAATGTTTGGAACCACATAAGGGTGAGTACATTTTTGACTGAACTATTTACTCTTTTAACTTTGATAAGTCCCTCTGAGTGTAAATTCAGTTTCTGTTTCACAGTGAATCATCTTCTGTCAGAAAAACATTTGTCATTTTTCCTAATCGTCAGCTGCATTCACACTTTGAATACTTTACGGATTTCAATATATATTAGATTAAGCAGACTATGCTTCACCAGTTTGTTGAAACTATTTCGATCACAGTCAAGGCCTCAATACAGCTCTTCGCTGAGGATGTAAGAGTGGGTGTGTGGCTTCTGCTGCAGCTTTGGTTGCTTTTCTGTGTTGAGGTTGAGAGAAGGGCAGTGTGCCATCTCTGCTCAGCACTACTGCATATGCTTCTGCCAGAGACAATCTGAGCACATATGAAACTAAATACATCCTGTCATGAACCTCTTCTTGCTCTCTCTTTCTCTGATGGAAAAGACCTGTTGTGTGGTGTTGTGGTGTGTATCACGTGCTGACTTGACAGTGATACACAGTGACAGAGAACAGAGGCATGCATATAGTGGCATTCTAGTTTTTTTTTCCACAAACACTATACCTCCTAGTACATAATCAGGTAGCAAGACACATTTACATTTATGCCTTTAGCTGATGCTTTTATCATAGGCAACTAAGAGAAACAACAAAATTTGCCAAAGTCCCAATGATAGGCATAATATATTGTGCCAGGTTTATTAGACAAAAAGAAAGAATAAAAAAACCCCACATAAACACAAATTCAAATATCAGTGTTTGCTTTAAATGAACGTATTATTCATGATGAAGGATTACAATAATCTTTGCAATGTAACATATTTTGATAGAATTCTTTTCCCAGATGATTTTCTTTTCTGGACTGTACGTGAATTTATTTTATTTTGACTTGAATATGATTCTGGTGTGTGTATATCATTTATTATATGCTCTGGGAATATTATTAATCACTTATGACTATTATAACATATCACAATCTGATACATACAGTACATGTTTTGGGGGTTTATGTGTTTAGCTACTTTTGAGGTATGCAAAATCACGTTTATTAGATTTTAAATTGTAAAGACATTTTTAAATGAGAAAACTAGTTTCATGAGCTATGAAAGAGTAATCAATAAAATGTTCTATACAGTAGTCAGCTTTACCTAATCCTCATGCAACTGATGCTTCTGTGTCTTGGCAAAGATGCCACTTCTGAAAATCATTAATTTTATGATAAAGCAACAACAAAGCTTAATCTTTCTTTTGCATGTCACGCACTATGCTGGGAAATGAACTAGAACAATGATTTCAGGCATTCCAGATTTGTAGAGCTCAGCCTCAGGGATCATGGTGACAATAAATCATGAGATAAACTCGCCCTCTGATGTGTAGAAGATGAATGCACTGAAACTGAGATTAAAATTAGACCAGGATTTGTGATTTAGACGTTGTGTCTGATTGAATATTGCCCCCCTTGGATGCTCTTTGAGTCTGTCACGTGAACATAGGGGTGGGGATGTATGTCAATATATAACTACCAAAGCCTGCAGCAATAACTATATATCTAGGGTAAAAGCACTCTCCTCCACACACTCACATAGCAGAAACACATACATTTTTAACATTTGAGAGATCTTTCTCACACTCAGACGTTGAATTTTATTGAACAACTTCAATATCACATTTGCTATCATCCACCAAACACACACTGCCCGAGGCACTGAGATTGTTATTGGCAGGATGGTTCATCTCTGAATCTTTTCAGTGTGTGTAACGTTGTCTTGCTTTCTCAGTGTAATGAGATCTAGACAGGAATTGGACCCTCAGCTTGATGCAGAGTTATATCCATCACCAAAACTGGGTTACACACTTCTATTTCAGCAGTGCAGCATCCCATCTGGGGAAACCCCCATCTAACACGATCCTGTGAATGATTTTACATGCTTGCAGTACATGACTGCTCTCTTGCTCCATCCTGATCCTGAAAATAAAATAGTATTACTATAATATATATAGAAATAAATATACATTAGTATTACATTACATTAGTTTTTATTTCTATTAAATATTTATTTTTATCAAGTTGTGGCTTTTTGATGATAGGCTTAATAACAGCCAGTTAGAAGGTTTTGGGGACATATCCTAATGACAATGAGGAATTAATAATAGTCAGAAGAGGATCTATGACTTCTGGAAGCACCTCTTTTAAGAGCTTAGATGGTATAAGGTCTTACATACATGTTGTTGGTTTAGATGATTTAACAAGTTTATACAATTCTTCCTCTCCTATAGTAGAGAATGAGTGGAACTGTTCCTCAGGGGGTCTATAGTGCACTGTCTGATGCGATACTGTAGCTGACGGCTGAATGGTTGCAATTGTATCTCTAATAGTATCGATTTTAGAAGTAAAGTATATACTGTAAAGTCATTATTACTGTGATGTTGGGAAATGTGAACACTTGATGCTTTCTTTTTCATTAATTTAGCCACTGTGTTGAATAAATACCTGGGGTTATGTTTGTTTTCTTCTAAAAGAGAAGAAAAGTAATCGGATCTAGCAGTTTTGAATGCTCTTCTGTAGGATAGGTTACTTTCACGCCAAGCAATACAAAATACTTCTAGTTTTGTTTTCCTCCAGCTGCGCTCCATTTTCCGAGCTGCTCTCTTTAGAGGTACGAGTATGCTCATTATACCATGGTGTTTTCCTTAACCTTTCTTAAGCATAAAAGGAGCCAATGTATTTAAAATGTATTTAAAAGAAAAGAGAGAGTCCATAGTTTTTGTTACATCATCAAGTTGTTCTGAGGTTTTGGATATGCTAAGGAATGGTACAGTGTATGAGTGTGCATACAGTATGTCTGTGTGTGAACATGCTAGCAAAGCTTCTACTGGAGGATTTAAAACTCTGCTTTGGATACATCTTTTTAAGATTATTTAGGTAAAACTAGTTATGTGGTGGGGTAATATCTAGGTACTGTAAAAATAAATAAATAAAGTGGAATTAAAATGAAAAATTTCATTATTTACTCATTGACTTCATGTCCTGTGAAGGAACAATTGTAGTGGTCACTCTTTCCATGCAAATACAATAAAAGGGGGACTGTGGCTTTCAAGTTTCAAAAAAGTATTATAAAATTGGTATTATGAAGCCATACAATAGCTTTGTTTATAAGGACTTGGAACAGACTTAAATTTAAAGGAATAGTACACTAAAAAGTGAAAATTCTGTCATTTACTTACTCGTGTGTCATTCTAAACCCATAATACTTTTGTTTATCTTCAGAATGCACATACACAGAACATATTAAATATGGTTGTTTGCTGTGTGAGAATCAGTTAGTTTCGTTCTCATGCATCAAGCAAGTACGTGTGAGCTTCCTTTGAACATATTTGATGTGCTCTATGTATGTGCACTGATCATGTTTTTAAAGCCTACATTTAAATCATTTCACTATAGAAAATGCTGATTCATATGGATTATGTTTACCATTGACAAAAAATATCGGTTGTTTAGACTTTCAATAGCAGAAGAGAAATGAAGAGATAACATGAAAAATATCTCTTATCTTAAAATATTGCATATTTTCAAAATTGAACCCATATATGAAATAATGTTGCAAACAACACAAACAATTTTTTTTTAATTTGAGTTATTTTACTGGTTTATTTTTTAAAAGATTATTAATAAAATACTTATTTTCAAGCATTTCTCTTACTTTTTTCTTGTCCCTACACTGTAAAAAATTTCCTGTAGAAATTACAGTAACTTACTGGCAGCAGTTTGCCAGTAACTTACTGTAAATTAAACTTACAGTAAAAATACTGTATTCATATTTACAGTATACCATTTAACTTGCTGTAAATGTATTTGCAGTAATATATTTTTTACTGTAAAACACAATTATGTTTTTTTCTCCTTTTATATATTTTAATACAATAAAATATTACTTTACACTGTGAAATTTACTGTAATTGGTTCACTTTTATTATGTATTGTAAAACTTTACAAATTATTGTATTTCAACAGGTCTCATGTCTCAGTAGTAAAAACTATAAAAAGAAACAAAAGACTGTTTAACTTCTTTTATTGGTTTAATAGTTAAATTGTAATACTTGAAATAACATTTTAATATTCTTGCAGATTGTACTTTCAGTTTTCCAAAAACTTGAATACATTTCATTTATACATAAAAGTTTCATATTAAGAGCATTTTAAAACAACAGACATGAACAGATTCAGTCATAAGAACAATCTTGAAAATTTACAAATTCAGAAAACTCCTGTGTAGAATGTATTTGCTCTTAGTAGCTCAATAGTTTTGCCAGCTGAAATCCAGAAACTCCTTAAAGGGATAGTTCACCCAAAAATCAGAATTAAGTCATTAATAACTTACCCTCATGTCGTTCCAAACCCGTGAGACTTCTGTTTATCTTCAGAACACAGTTTAAGATATTTTAGATTTAGTCCGAGAGCTCTCAGTCCCTGTCCAGAAAGGTAAGAAAAACATCATCAAAGTAATCCGTGTGACATCAGAGGGTCGGTTAGAATTTTTTGAAGCGTCGAAAATACATTTTGGCAAAAACTACGACTTTATTCAGCATTGTCTTCTCTTCCGGGTCTGTTGTGAGACAGTTCAAAACAAAGCAGTTTGTGATATCCAGTTCATGAATCATTCGATGTAACAGGATCTTTTTGAACCAGTTCACCAAATCAAACTGAATCGTTTTATACTGTTCGCATCTCTAATACGCATTAATTCACAAATTACTTAAGCTGTTAACTTTTTTAATGTGGCTGACTCGAGAACGAGTCAGTATTTTGTTCATTATCTGGCTCAGCTCGGTGTTCATCTTCAGTTCTCTCCTCACAGCAGTTCAGTCAGTGTACTTTTTGAGTAAATAAATTACTCCGGGATATTGGTTTGTTTGAACTCAGAAGTGTCAGCCACATTAAAAAAAGTTAACAGTTTAAGTAATTTGTGGATTAATGCGTATTGGAGATGCGAACTGTTTAAAATGATTCAGTTCGATTTGGTGAACTGGTTCAAAAGGATCCAATTACATGGAGTGATTCGTTCGCGAACCGGATATCACAAACTGCTTTGTTTTGAACTCTCTCTCACAACAGACACGGAAGAGAAGACAATGCTGAATAAAGTCGTAGTTTTTGCTATTTTTGGACCAAAACGTATTTTCGATGCTTCAAAAAATTCTAACTGACCCTCTGATGTCACATGGACTACTTTGATGATGTTTTTCTTACCTTTCTGGACATGGACAGCAGACCGAACACACAGCTTCAATGGAGGGACTGAGGAGATAAATGGAGGTCTCACGGGTTTGGAACGACATGAGGGTGAGTTATTAATGGGTGAATTAATTTTTTGGGTGAACTATCCCTTTAATGAAGGAGGATACATGAGGGTTCAGACCAGAGTTCTTCCTTTGCACCATCTTCCCACTTCTTTTGATGACGTGGAACTTTGAGGAGCACTTGCTGTTGTCAGGGTTAACATTTAACCTTTACATAACAGAAAAAAAAGTTAGATCATTTGATGTGAAAAATGTCTAACAAAACAACCAAATACTCACAACACAACCAAATACAGAAATGCACTGCAAATGGCACAGAACACAACGGAAATATTTCCAGGGGACCCAATATGTGACGAACCCGGATGGAGCATGTTTAGTACTCAACGTCTACTTTTGTTTTCTTGCAAAAAATACAGAGATTACATATTTATGACATACAACTTTATATACAATATAAAAAATGTAAAAAGAACATGAGGGTAAGATATAAATCTATACATTAGTAACATTGTAAAAATTGTAATGTTATGTTTAAATAAGTTTCATAGGTAAGAAATGTAAGGTAATGTAGGGTCCAAAGATGAAACAGCTAATTTTAAAGTTGAGACACACACAGATAAATAAAGCATATTACGAAAACTTTTTTGTATAAAATGTATTTATTTGCAACAGTTATGTTAACAGCAATAATAAGACATTTATGTCCTAAGTACAGCTATTAAACTGATAGACACCATGCTGCTTTGTCACGAGAACATCCCAGGTTAAAATAATGAGGAAATTACGTTGGCTAAATCCGAAATCGCCCCCTTAACACTCATTCACTCATTTCTACATTAGTCCACTAATACGGTTCCCTTGAAGCTGTGAATGAATTCGGACAGCCGTTGATCGCGCATTGGATGTACACAGTCGGTTTCGTCACTTACTGGGGTCCCCTGAAAACATTTCCATTATGTTCTGTGCCATTTGCGGCGCATTTTCGCGAACGAGATTATGTTATTCTCCCGATGCTGATGTACAGAACAAATGTTACATTTGAAGTAGACATATTTTTCTCTTGGTTGTTTATAGGGCTGTAGTACTCGAGTCCGGTCTTGGACTCGAGTCCGGACTCGAGATATTTTTCTGTCGTCTCGGACTTGTCTCGGACTCGTTGAATTTGCACTCGGACTTGTCTCGGACTTGGCCATTGGACTCGCCAAGTCTTCTAGTTGGTCTTGACCGAGTCCAGCAAAAAAATAAAATAAAAAATTTCTCCTTCATAACAAAACCACATTTGCATGATGTCGCTACTGAAAACGTGTGGAAAACGCTAGGAGCGCCGCTCTCCTTATTTCCAAAGCACTCTGTAGCCTGCGCTTGCGCTCCAGTGGCGTCTGCTGTTGCTGGGCAACCATGACCCGCTCTCCATGATGACGCAGAAGTTTCAGCAAAGAATAAATGGAATTCCAGCACTTAAAATCACTTGCAGTAGCTCTGCTAATAGATTCATTTAAAAAATGGCTATCCTTGTACAACTATGATCATCTGTTTCTCCATCTTGCCTTAGCTTTCAGTATTGTTCCGGGAAAGGATGTGCATGACCAGCAGTGCACTTACTGCGACCTGAAAAGTTTAGATGTTTCTAATTTAATTTTCTACCTGTTAGATTGTGTTTTATTTACGTCTACACCTAGATAGCCTTTTTTTTTTTTATCAATAAACGCGTATTAATGTATAGCCTTATGCAACAATTACATATGTAAATTTTAAAAACTTTATATATGACATTACATATTTACATTTTCATGTAACAGCCAGTATTTGTATCTGTAACAATCACAATTGTTTTCCTATCTGCATTCGGATACAACATCGTACAGTTACTTGATAAGACTGTTATGACTTTTTACATATTTTTTCGTAGTTATCACTGAACAAGTACACTGTAAAAATTTTTGCCGTTAAATAACAGTCATTTTCTGGCAGCAGGGGTGCCAGTAAAGTACTGTTAATTTACAGCTCTTAACCATTAATTTACCACTCTTATTTTTTAACAGTATTTTACCGTAAATTCTACCATGGAAATTAACTCCACTCCCACTGCTTCAAACAGTTCGAGTTTTTAAACTAGCATTCCTACGATGTTAGTACTATGAACTTATTTCATTTGAGTCCACTGAGAAGGAATATTTCTTACACTTAATGTGCAGTAATTAAGTAACTAAATACATGACTTTTACTCAAATCACTGCAGCTCATTGTCAGCTATAGCACACATGTATGTGCTGAAGTACTTAACACAGAGATCACCACTGTATCAGCGACTCCACATTTACTGCCTTTATATAAAGCAGCAGAAAATCAGAATTTGTGGCTCATCATTGACTGAAGCACCGGCTCTACTCTACAGCACAATGGTGAACAACCAAACTACATTAAACTAAACGATCTCTCTTGTGCAAACACACATTAATACAGTCAAGTTCAGTATTTACTCTCATTATCAGTGTATGACTTTGCCTAATTTTTTCTATGGATGTTCACAAATATTTTAGTTAAATTAACTTATTTTTCATTTGGTAAATCTGACGTATACATTTTACAGTATATTACTGTTTTTCCTTGACTTGACGGCAAAAAACTGTAGAAAAACACTTTTTTTTGCTGGCAACCATTAATTTACGGCAAGAAACAGTAGAAAAACAGTTATTTACTGGCAGCAGGGGTGCCAGTAAATAACTGTTTTTCTACAGTTTGTTTCCTGTAAATTAATTTCAGTTTATTACTGTTAAATTATGTTTCATTCTGTTTTTTCTTCATCTTAAATCTTTAACCCTTTAAACCCTACAAGAAAATCCTCAGTTTTAAATGAACACTTATAATGTGTGCACACTACAGAGTGCTTGAGTAACACTGAATCAGTGAAGTTAATGAGATAATTCGGTGATTAATTGATGATTGAGCATTAGTGATAAACACCTGCAGAATCACTGAAGGAAAGAGAAACACAAGAACTACAAATGACTTCAGCCACAGCCTTAGATGAAATCAACTGAATAAAAGAATACATCAAATCTCTCAAGATCTGATTAAACAACTACTAAAACAGCTTCACCAGATTCACATTACTAACCAGACTGACTTTATTTCTGTCAGATGTCTACAGAAGAACTTATGGAGAGTTAAATAGGTTTAGGTGTTTTTTTCACTACCATGATGGAGATCAGTGTTTACTTTAGTTGGGCTCTTGAACGTGACTTATCAACAACTAAGGTTTTTTTTTTTTTTTTTCATGCTGTAACAATGCGCCTTTGGAACCTGTTATAGCAAAACAAAAGTACACAGAAGAAAAAAAATCTGATATTGTTGTTTATAGATTGACAAGAACAGATACTATTATTTCTGATCTAATCCCGTATCTCTTCTCTTATTGAATATTGATACTACAGCATGAGAAGGAACACTGCTGAGCCATAAGTTATGAAAGACTGTTAAGAAAATGTCACTCATAATAAATAAAAAAAAAACCTTTGCTGAAATTTAGACAGAAATATCAAGAATCAGCGTATGAATCACAACAATGGTGACAATCCACAAAATAAATGAACAGATCAGTTCTGAATATCATAAGTGAACAATTCAGGGGCATAATTTATTCATGCCGCAATGCATGCTGGGAATCATGGATGAGTTTTATCCTGTGCTGGTACCCAGCATGCATTGCATCATGAACCTTTTGATTGTCACCATTGTTGAGATTCATATGCTGATTGTTGATTTCTCTCTTTGAGTGTTGTGGGGACTGCTGCCCGAAATACTTTTTAACTAAAACTAGTTGTTAAATCCATAAATACTGGTTATCACACTACTTTTCAATCTTACTAAATTGAAGTGTCATTCACTCAAATATTTCAACACCAAATTAATATTTGATTATTATAGCAACACTTTAAGTCAGTCTAGAAGATCATGCCTGTTAGAAACAACCATAATCACTTGACTATCAAAATTAATACTGCTGTAACAGATGCATCATAAAGATACAAATACAGCAATAAAACAAAATGTAAAGTGTAAAAGTCAATGGTCAGGAGCCCAACTAAAGCAAACACTGATCTCCAAAATGGTGACGCTAAACGAAACAGTAACATTATCATCTAAATCTCTTTAATTCTCAATAAGATATTTTGATCTCTGTTCTCTGATCTGACAGAAATAAAGTCAGTCTGGTTAGTAATGTGTGAAGTTGGTGAAGCTGTTTGTTGATCGTTTAAATCTTCAGTTGATTTCATCTAAGGCTGTGGCTGAAGTCAGTTGTATTTCATGTGTTTGTCTTGTTATGTTTTTTTTTTTCTTCAGTGATTCTACTCATTAACAGCAGCTGTTGATCATTGTCTGAATTCACTCATTAGTGTTCATTCTCTCTGTCAGGTGGACTATATTAGTAAACTCATGTAGGGAATAGTGAATGAGGGTGTAGGGTGTGATTTGAAACACAGCCGCTGAGTGTCGAATTTGAACGTTGTTATTTTACGATATATAGCAGCAGGCTACTTCTCGAAAACGATGAATATTACCCAGAATGCACTGTTTAAATGAAAAACAGTATTTTACTGTCGAAATTTGGCCGTTTTTTTACAGCGATTTTTAACAGTGTATGTCGCGTTAAACTGAAATAATTATTAATTTCTAAAATAATATTTATCATGCAAGCAGAGAGATGTCATGACAAACGTGTCATAGTGATCATTTGAACACGACTGAATCCATTCAATGCACACATTCTCATTACGCAGAACACTTTGAGCGAGTCTTAATGTTAATGAACTTCACTAAACAGATGTGTGTGTTCCGCGCAAACCAGCAAAAGGTAAATATGCAAACATGTAGGACAAGTAGACAATGTATCCGTATCGAAGCTGATTATTAGCCTACTCTTGAGAGAGAACTGATTTGGTTTTTGAGAGACTGAGACGCGCAGCGCGGCTGTTTGATTGGTGAGCGCGCTATGCTTATTCCATTCATTCGTATCATGGTAGCCTAAGCTTTCAATATTTGCCTTTTAAATATATGCAAATAATATAACGTGTAGCTATGATGTATTATTATAGGTAAAATTACTCTTGCAATGCTCTGATTTCTGAGAGATAAACAGAGAGGCGACAACAATGCGGTGTTTGATTTGCTCTCTTTTCACTCATAAAGTTTACATTCATTCACTTCTGGCGCTGATGACCTGGCTCACCTGTTATCTAGCAAACACCAGACTCTGTCAGCTTTAGCCGAGTATTCAGGCAGAATTATTCCTTGAGCGTTATTCGTTTTTTAAGCCATTATCCGTGCCATTCCGAATAAGGTATTCGGCTTCAGGCACAACCCTAATTATTACATTACATATTTTATTTTTACATGCAACATAGATAAGGTCATATAGTAACAGCTCCACGCAATATTGTAATTCTAAAATTCACGTCGTACTTGCAAACACTTTGTATGCATTATGGTTAATGCATGCTGGAGTAGTCGATTGTTTCCGACAGTGCTGGACTAGTCTATGCAAGAACTAGCACAGTATGACAAAAATGTCGCTGTATTTATGTGCGCATGTCCAGTAGAGCCAAACGTATCCGTTCTAGCCTTGCTGCGCGCATTTGTCATATATCCCGAGCTTTGCGTGTGTCTGTGCACTGTGCCAATTAGGCATAGTCATATACATTTTTGACCACAGATATGATGTCAACAAAAAATAAAGTACATAAAAATTATTTGACCTTACAGTTCCAAACTTTGTTTATCCAAGTTTAGCTCCCAGGGTCGGACTGGGGGTAAAACCACTCATTAGCAAGGCCCCAAAGGAAGAGAGGGCCCTTGAAAAGTATGAATCTGAAATATATATTTTTTACCTGGATATTTTCATGGGTGGGGGCCAAGGGGGCCCATCAGGACTGCCTATGCATAGGGCCCAGGATCTTGTTTAACGCCCCTGTTAGCTTTAACCCTAATTATACACACTTGAACCTAATCAAGCTCTTACTAGACACACTAATCTTCCAGGTGTTTTAAGGCCAGTTGGAGCTAAACTTTTCAGAGTTGTTACTTTGCACATGCTTTTTGATCATTACAAATAATAATGTAAAATGATTTTCTTAGAATAGGAGATATGCTTTCTCTTGCATCACAAACATTATCAGTAGTTAAGTATGTGGTCTTGAAGAGGACCCTTTTTTCTTTCATTTGGACTCGGTCTTGGACTTGGACTCGAAACTTTTGGACTTGGACTTGACTTGGACTCGAACCTCTTTGGACTCGGTCTTGACTCGGTCTCGACTAGTCCTGGACTTGGACTTGACTTGGACTCGACAAAGCCGGACTTGACTACAGCTCTAGTTGTTTAGTTTCCTTAACTTTATGTGTTTGCGGTAACGTTAAATGTGAGACTGAGGGGCGGAGAGGCTTTGGAAAGTGTATGAGCATTCAGGAACTGCACACGAAAACCTTAAATTAGCCGTGTTTTTATGCCCTTTGGCATGATTAAATAAAGGCGTATAATGTCTCCACAGAGACGCCAGTGTTTGCACACGACACGAACATTGCAGGTTTTACTCTAGCACTACAAGCATGACGTGCATTTATATGGGGTAATCAGTTATAAGCAAGCGATAATAGCGGGAAAAAATCCGACTGACTTTAAGCTAAATCCACGAAAGCTTTGTTGTTCGGCTAACAGTTCACATGAACACTCACCAGCTCCTGGAGTGGTCAAACCCAAGGCAGAGACCCGTTAATGTCCATATTTTGACGGTGAAACGTTCAGAAAAGGGAAAGAAAGGAAAGAAATATGAATGTTTGAACAGTGTCACCACAACTCTCTCTAGCTCTCTTCACAGCATACATGTGAGGTGACTGCGCGCCGTTCAGTGGCAGCGTTTTTTTTTATTTATATTTTTGTTTTAGTTAAACCAAAGATATAATATATTTAAAGTAAAATATGTAATATTTGTACCCACCTTTGCATCTGACTGGTTCTTTTCGCATCTGTGTGTCTTGTTTTCTTCTTTCTCCAAGTGGGAAATAAAACTTGATCTGTGATTGGTCAGGTTTCGCGCTCATTTTTTTCTTTACTGTATTTAGATTTACAGTAAATTAAAAATACTGTAATTTAGTGTCGCCAAGAGGGTATTCCCCAAAATGTAACTTTAAAATACAGTAATATGCTGTATAACTATATTACAGTAAAATACAGTTCATTTTACAGTTAAATACTGTTAAATTTACAGACATTTCTAACAGTGTATATATCAGCATTGCCTCCTATTTCCTAGTACTGTATGTCCTTTTAAAAAGCACAGCGTCCTGTAAAGGGGACCATCAAAATGAGCTGAGAGTGCACCCATCTCTCTCTTAATCACATCTAAATCCCTTTATCTTCCAAAGTCTATCTTTTTTTGTGTGAACGACAGCATCCTCGTATCTTACATCACGCTCGCACAGACTCAGTGACATAACACTGATGATGAACAAGCTATAACATCATCACTCTCTTTCCTGGAAAAGTTGTCGAACAATTCCTTCCTCTGAATGATTCCTTAAAGTTAAAGACTTGAATATCAAGCATGAAATCTCAGCTTTTTTCTTTTGTGTGTCACGATCATTGACAAAATTGTGACTCCACAAAGATAAATCAATAAGTCCACTCAGCATCCAGCACAGCCCGCTGTGTCTGTGTGTGTGCACCACGTGCATTCAAACTCCCCATCTGTGAATGGGAATCAGTTGATTAGAGATGTTCCACACAATTCAAATCGGTGGATCCTTAACCAATCGTGAAAATGTGGAAACAAATATGCCTGTTATCAATATACTGTATAACTGTATACACAAAGGCACGGCAGCTCTGTAGAGAACATACACAGCAGTATTTTATCAATGAATCTGCCTCTGCAGTATGCTGGGAAGGTTATTTTAATCTTTGATGATGAAACAACTTCCTCAAGGGGAACATTAATCAAACATTTCAAAGTCTGCCACTCTCCTTTTTTTATTTTTCTTGCCTACAGTAAGTGGTGCCAATGCCTTGTTTCTGAATCAAGATTCCTGTCTAACAAACATATCAATCTTCTCGCTTAGCCATAACTGCAGCTTAAACCTGAGCCCTAAAACCTGATAGGTCAACAAGAATATTATTTTGATTAAATGACATGTGTGATTTCAGACACTTCTCATGTTTTTTTACACAGCAAGATGACATTATGTTTTACAACTTTTATGTTGATATTTAAACTGTTCATTTTTCATACCTTTATTTCTTTCTTTTATTACAGGAGTTTGGACATTTCTTTATTAAACAAGTAGTTAAAAAAAATCCAAATCTCTCCAAAACCCACCCCGTGTTGGTTCCTCTTTGGGCTTTAGATTATGAAGGAAACTCTGCCATCATGTGGTAACAAAATTAAACAAACTTTTGTTGCCTCAGAGCAGATAGAATAGAGTTTACCTGATCAAACTCACTTGCCGGCAACTTTCTAGTAATCCTTAAGACCTTGACTAGCTTATTCAGGAAAGTAGAGCTTGAGGGCCAGAGTTAACCTTGGAAAAAGAAGAAAAGGAAAAAAAAGACGTACATGTTTTAAGACAGTACAGAGTACTCAACGAAAGCCCGTGTAATGGCCAGTATAAGATCCATTCTCTCAATTAAATTGTTCACTTCATTTGAGTAAAATTGGTTCCAAACAGTTGAAATTTGTTCAAACCATTCCCAATCTTTCCACAGAATATGTATTGAATGGATGTTTGCCAACAGTTTATAGAAACTGAGTAAAATCGTTTTTTTTATTTATTTATTTTTTTTTATTTACCCAGTTGCTCAGTCCACTTGTTTTTAAATAATCTTATTCTTTATTACTAGGCATTCTTTTTAACTATCACTTTTATATTTTGCACGTCACTTTACATTTTTAGAGTCGCATCGTTTTATTAAAATGTTCTTTTTATTTACAGTACTACTTATTCCTAATATCTTTTTGGTCATAATGTAGAATAAAGTATTTCACGGTTATGAAGTAGCTACCATTGTTGCTGTTTTAGCACATTTGACTTTGATAAATAATATTATACCTTTGTTAGTGATATTGAAGGCAGCTGTTTTTTCTTCCAGTTCTTTCAATAAAGAACCACACCATCCTGCTCACAAATAACAATAGCAAACCACAATGCATAACATTAAAAAAATGAATAAGTAATTGTCTTTTATTAGGTCTTTTGTGACCTGCTCACAATAAAATGGCTTAAAGACAATGGTTCAATTTCTGAAAATAATCCACTGATAGTATTTATATAGCCTTTAATAGCCTACAATGTTTTGTTACATAGTTTAAACGGAGTTCTATTTAATGTTTTTTTAAAGTTACATATACTGTTCCCAGAGTCCCAAAACCAAAGGCTCATGTTTGGGGGTCTCGTGACAGATAGGTCCACCCTCATGGGGGGGCTTCACTATCTCACGTTGTTGCAATACAGTAGGTCCACGTACTTCCATGGGCTGGAGACGTAACATGTATAAACTGCCCACTGAGCGGATCTGCTATTTAACAGGTGTGGCACCAAGTGCAATCGTGTCGTTTTTAGACAGATCTAGCCCGGGACTATGCGCTCAATCTGGGGTTTAATTGCCTTGGTGGCCGCGGCAACTTTCTACTTGTATCTGCTGTCTGCGTTTCTGCCGCCGGGTCCTCGTGCCGTCCGTGTTCACGACACTGAACCTGAACACACTGCCGATGAACCGGAGGAGGAAGAACTCAGGTAGAACAATTCGAATAAGATCTCACTGCATCTTATCTTTCGTACTTTGTTATTTAAGCAATTCCTACTGATGCTATTGTTTGTAGCTGAATTAATTCTATTGAATGCTCTATTAACTATAAAATGGTAGCTAATTAACACATCAGTTAAACTTGCGTCTTAATAACACACAATTTACAAACTTACATGTAATTTCTGAATATTTTATTTTAATAATCTTAGATGTGCTGATAATAACTGAAATAAATATTCATATATTTCACCTGATAATATATTGGATGATGCATTGTCATTAAACTCATGTATAAATATGTTGCAATGTAGCAGTAAGTTCACACTGTTTCTACAGTCACTGTACATGCAGTTTGTGACAGCTCTTACTTTTACTTGTGGAACAACTCCCTCTTTCTTTCTTTTTTATTAGTTTTCTCTATCTTCATTAATTTCACATTCTTCCTTATTTGCCTGCATGTCTGTTTGACTCAGTGTTGGTTTATGTACAGTATTATAATATATACATCCCTATTTCAATTCTGACAAGGAGTTGTGGGAGAATAATAAATGGAAGAGAGAGATGGATGTGTAGTGTAGAAAGAGAGAAGCTTTGGCAGTTATTCTGTGATGATGGCAAATATTCTGGTACATTCAGCTCCTGTGCTCTCTCCTCCTTAGCGTTACTTTATATCGTGTGAGGAGCAGCTCTGGCCCGGGGTGAGAAATGTTCAGATCATAGGTGTTTCACATGCAATCCACATCAAGAAATTTTTCTTCTCTAACGTTTCATCTGTCCTTTCATGTCTCCTAAAGGACCTGATCCTTAGTCAGTTCTTATTATGCATCTGGTTCTCAGATATCGTCTGCTTTGCATGTGTGTGACTGTATGCAATGAGTGAATTAAGGAGTCTAAGAACCCCTAAATCCACACATAGTCCTCTAGATCCTGTATTATATATATATATATATATATATATATATATATATATATATATATATATATATATATATATATATCTCTATCATGATGACATGGGTATGACACAGGTATTACAAGGAGAGGGTGACTTATTAGGACATAACCCAGGTCCCCATTTTTCAAAACGCTTATAAATCATACAGAATGAGTTTTTTTTGAGAAAGTAAAAATGCACAAAGTTTCCTGTGAGGGTTAGGGTTAGGTGTAGGGTTGGTGTAGGGCCATAGAATATACAGTTTGTTCAGAATAAAAAACATTACGCCTTTGGGATGTCCCCACTTTTCACAAAAACAAACGTGTGTGTGCAACTAAATCATTGTAGCAGGATTGACTAGACAAAAAACAAAAGCCCTAATATGTTCCACATATTTAAATATATCACTGGAAATACATGAATATAGTATTCAATATAGTATTCAAAAGTTTAAAATATATATCCAGCCATTTTCCAAACTGCTTGTCCTTTGTAGAATTCATGGGATGGTTGGAGCCTATCATATACAATTTTTAAATATAATTATTTTAATTATTAATGTCATTTTTAACTCTTTATTAATTATAACCTTGTCTGCTCTGAATGCAAATCAACATTAGCAGTCATGTCTCAGAAGTGGAGCCTAGCAGAGGACATGAGGTGACAGTTATAAGATCAGACAACTGCCTTCTGGAGTGTGGACTTCTTGAATTCGCTGAGTTGTGCAATATAGAGGAGGAGGGAAAGAAAGAGATATCTGGATGGTTCATATGCAACTTGTTTGTCTGGCAAGACCAGCTGAAATAAATCACAAATAAATAAAAGGAGAGCAGATAGGTCTCAAAAGCCCTGTACACTTGTGTCACTTTCTGAAGTCATCCAGATACTTATAAACAAAAGCAGTGGAAAGGACACTGGAGTTTCAGATTGGGTAACGGATCTGCTGTATGTCTACCATCATCACATTCCGTCCAAAGATCTGACCTTTCCATAGTGTCTTGTGACCTGTATGTCTTGGTTCATTTCTTGGTTAGCTCACCCTTCTGTACCCTGGGAAAATATCTGCTGATGAGACTGGGATGAAGTTTTTCACATGTTGTTCAGCAGTGATGGCAGAGACAGCTGTAGTCTTTGGATGGGAATTCCCATGGTTATAAGAGAAGGGAAATTTTGTGTTAACATGCATGTATCATGTTTTACAGTGGTGTAGCCATAAAAAATCAGCTGTTTAAAGAAAAATAGGCTGAATATGTCATTACTTTTAAAAGTAGTTTTGCTTATTACTGTTTTGTTTATTGCCTGGTGAGTTTCCTCCACTGAAGTTCTCTCGTGTTGTTGTACTTGTGAGAACATACTCAGTCTGCACTCAATTTAATTTGGAGCATATCACATGTTTATATTCGTCACACTGGTTACGCATGTGAAATCAAGACCTCTGCTTTGGCACATGGGTTGGGAGTACCGCCCTGCTGCGTGCCCAAATTACCCCCTGGTCGGCAGTAAGGAGCTTAGATTACTCACTACTGCCCAAGATGTGATTCATCAGTTGGTACCACCACACGATCATGTGATCATGTGTTTAAAGACATTTAAAACAGTTTGGCCATCAAGTACAGCCACACACACAGACACACACAGACACACACACACAAATGTTTGTTTTTGTGAAAAGTGGGGACATCCCATAGGCGTACTGGTTTTTATAATGTAGAAACTGTATATTTTATCGCCCTTCACCAACCCTACCCCTAACCCTAACCCTCACAGGAACCTTTGTGCATTTTTACTTTCTCAAAAAAAAAAAAAAAAACTCATTCTGTATGATTTTTAAGCGTTTTGAAAAATGGGGACATAGGTTATGTCCTCATAAGGCACCCTCTCCTTGTAATACCTGTGTCATACCCATGTCATTATACAAAGTTGTGTCCTGATATGTCACAAAAACATGCCCACACACACACGCACATTTCCAAAGCTGAGAGGCTATTTCCGTTCAGTTGGTGTATCATATTTCATTCCTTCACTCATGCTGAGAGCAGATTTCAGTCTTTCTCATCTTGCTGACAGGCTATTGTCTTGATCAGGGGCCTTCAATGATTTTTACAAACCCTTTGGTGATTTCAAGCCTGTTGTTATCTGAAAAAAAAAAAAAAAAAAAAAAAATATATATATATATATATATATATATATATATATAAACCTAAATAAGTCACTGCTTTATACAGTATGTTTTAACAGTACTGTAATGTATGCATATACAGTATATATTTATTGTGATTTGTCCCTTTAACTTTGTTTTTGGTTAATGTAATATTGTGTTTATTTAAAGAATATTCCATTTTGTCAGACTTCCTGCAGAACCACCATGGTTCCACCTTGTGGTCACAGACCCCTTACCCTCATTGAAAATCCTGGTCATTTTGTTAATTACAAGAATGTAAAAGAGGCATATGAGATTTGTCCTTTATTTATAAATAAATAAATGATAAAAAAAACTCTCAAGCTTCAAACATATCTGATTTTAAGTACTGTATTTTATTACCCACTCAAAAATTAGACACTTGTAAAATTTGAAAAAATGGGGTAACCTTAAAATAGCGACATCTAAATTGACTGTTTTTTTATCAAAAATATGATTTAATATCACTGAATCATTCATTTATACCATCAAAACTTCTTTATATCAGTTAAATCGTGTACAAATATCTCTTTAAACAAACAGTTGCTGGTCATCACATTTTGCGGGCAAAAAAGGGTTTTTTCAGATTATTACGCTTAAGTCATATTACTAAAGCCCACAGTACCCACTAAATCCAATGATTAAAACCCTTGTCCTCCTTCAAAGCAGTCTCTTTAGTGCTGATTTTGATAAGGGTAAGCAATTTGGTTGATGGGAAGAGAACAGCCACACTCCAATCGGTTAGACATGACAAGAGAATCTCACAAATTCAGTGCCATTATTTACTGATTCCATAATGTCTTATGTTTTCTCCAGGTTGAAGTTCCCGTCTGATCTGGACGAGTTGAGGGAACTAGCCGAGCTGTTGCAGTTCTATAAGACAGAACACACTGGCTATGTGTTCATTCTCTTTTGCAGTGCCTACCTTTACAAGCAGTCCTTCGCCATGCCAGGCTCGTTCTTTTTGGTTGGTAAAAGAGGTCTACTAGACCTGCCTGAAACCAACTCATAAGATTGAAATAAACGATTGATCAACAGTTGTGACTATATGTTGCTTATGAGCTAATAAAACAACTTTCACTGTCAATATTTCCTGTCGAGTCTAGAACATGCTAGCGGGGGCGTTGTTTGGGCCATGGCATGGACTCCTCATCGCCTGCACTTTGACTACAGTGGGTTCCGCCAACTGCTACCTGCTGTCCCGTACATTTGGCAAACGCCACATCGTCAGGCTCTTCCCTGAGAAAGTGGCGATGCTACAGAGAATGGTGGGTTGCCTCTAGGTATCATGAGCACATGATAAAGGGATTTTCCATTAATGAATGTTCTAAAAATAGACAGTGACTGTATTTATGACTTTGCTTTTTTTTTTTAATACTCTGCATCTACTTTAGCCTAAACAGTTGCATATGGTGCTAGCAACGTAAAGGCTATGGGTTTGATTTCAAGGAGGATAACTATAATGATAACAAAGATACAGATTTAAAAATCATTCTTAAATCTAAAGAATAGAGTCCACACCACAATAACGATGATAACAACACAGAGTAAAGATATATAACTATATTAGTGATTATATATACAGGTGCTTCTCAATAAATTAGAATGTTGAGGGAAAAGTAAATTTATTTCAGTAATTCAACTCTTAAATGTATTAAATAATTACAACGCACAAAGACTGAAGTAGTTTAAGTCTTTTGTTCTTTTCATTGTGATGATTTTGGCTCACATTTAACAAAAACCCACCAATTCAAAACAAATTAGAATATGGTGACATGCCAATCAGCTAATTAACCCAAAACACATGCAAATGTTTCCTGAGTCTTCAAAATGGTCTCTCAGTTTGGTTCACTAGGCTACACAATCATTGGACTGACTACTGATCTGACAGTTGTCCAGAAGACAATCATTGACCCCCCTTACAAGGAGGGTAAGCCACAAACGTTCATTGCCAAAGAAGCTGGCTGTTCACAGAGTGCTGTATCCAAGCATGTTAACAGAAAGTTGAGTGGAAGGAAAAAGATGCGCAACAAACCGAGAGAACCGCAGCCTTATGAGGATTGTCAAGCAAATTTGATTCAAGAATTTGAGTGAACTTCACAAGGAATGGACTGAGGCTGGGGTCAAGGTATACAGACGTGTCAAGGAATGTGACAAGGAAACCAAGCTCCTAGAGTCTGGAGGAAGGGTGGGGGAGCTCATAGCCCAAGTTGCTTGAAGTCCATTGTTAAGTTTCCACAGTCTGTGATGATTTGGGGTGCAATGTCATCTGCTGTTGGTCCATTGTGTCACTGCACCCATTTACCAATTTTTTTTTTTGAGCATTTCATGCTTCCTTCTACTGACCAGATTTTTGAAGATGCTGATTCCAGTAAATTATTTCATTTTCCAGCAGGATTTGGCACCTGCACTGCCAAAAGCATCAAAAGTTGGTTAAATGACCATGGTGTTGGTGTGCTTGACTGGCCAGCGAACTCACCAGACCTGAACCCCATAGAGAATCTATGGGTTATTGTCAAGAGGAAGATGAGAAACAAGAGACAAACAATGCAGATGAGCTGAAGGTCACTGTCAAAGAAACCTGGGCTTCAATACCACCTCAGCAGTGCCACAAACTGATAACCTCTATGCCACACCGAATTGAGGCAGTAATTAAAGCAAAAGGAGCCCCTACCAAGTATTGAGTACTGTACATGTACAGTAAATGAACATACTTTTATGAATATACTGTTTTTTTTATTGGTCTTATGAAGTTTTCTTATTTGTTGAGATTGGGATTTGGTGGGGTTTTGTTAAATGTGAGCCAAAATCATCTCAGTTAAAAGAACCAAAGACTTAAACTACTTTAGTCTGTGTGCTGAAAATTTATTTAATACATGAGTTTCATAATTTTAGTTCAATTACTGAAGTAAATGAACTTTTCCACGACATTCTAATTTATTGAGAAGCACCTGTATATATATAAGGCATACTTTGTGATGAAAAAATGTTTAAAAGTTGCCCAATCATGACCATGATCATTATTTTCATCTGTTTTAAACTTTGGAGTTCAAACTTCATGCAACACGAGCCCATGATGAATCTTTCTCTATTAGGTGGAAAAGAACAGGAGTAGTTTGTTGTTCTTCTTGCTCTTTCTGCGGTTCTTTCCCATGACACCAAACTGGTTTCTGAACGTCACCTCTCCAATCCTCAACATCCCCATCCCCATATTCTTTTTCTCCATCCTCATTGGTAAGCTTACAGTACATGTTTAGCTATACATTAATGTATTTTCTGTATTTTCTAATAATTCCATTTTGACCCTAAAAAACAACCTTCATGATCTCAAATACTCATTTTCTCTCCAGGTCTGATCCCTTATAATTTTATCTGTGTCCGTACGGGTGCCATCTTGTCTGAGATCCACTCTTTGGATAACATCTTTTCGTGGGGCACCTTGCTGCAGCTCCTGTTGATCGCCTGTGTGGCTCTAATTCCTGGAGCTCTGATCCGCCACTACAGCCAGGCCCACCTAAACCTTGATGGCCTGGAGGCCAATGGACACCAAAAGGTCCAGAATGATCGCAAGACTAGATGACTCAAAGATAGACAGAAGAGGAGTCTGCAGTCTGTTAATATAAGACTGATTATTGGTCTGGAGTCACAGCTGAGGATTTGGTTGTGAATGTCTGAATGCAGAGTGGAACTGACATGGACAGAAATACAAATATTGAATGTCTATAATGATGATAAAGCGCAGAAGAAGAGACTATTAATGTCTTAAAAGAGAGCACACTTAGATTGCTGAAATGTTACATATAGTGGGTATAGAAAAGAATCACATGCTTTAAAATAATCACATTTTGTTGCATTGCAGCCTGAATTGAAGCTGGATATACACTTTTTGTTTTATCCAGCGGCCTTTCATTTGGATATTATAAGTAAATACCACAGGGTAAAACAAAAGCTGTGTCCAGTCCAGTCATTTCAGGTTGCAAAGCAACAAAATGGTATTATTTTAAAGGGGGTGATTATATTCTTTACCCACTGTACACAGCATTGGACATTTTATAGGAAAAAAGGGAATCTGACAGCTTAGCCTTTAAGTTTTATTGAAGCAAACATACTTATTGTTGTCATGTTTCATGATTATGTGTTTTTGAGTATGCTTACACACCTTACTAAAATAGAACTAATGATTAGTTACTTTCCCTCTAAATATACACTGATAAAATAGTTACCTAAAAATTTACTGGTTTTATTTATCAAAAAAATATAATTTAATATCGCTCAAATAACACAGTACTTTATTAAAAACAAATTGTTATGGATTTAATACATGCAAATGTAAAACATTTACATACAGATTTAATCAAATGTATTACATACAAATATTTTCATTGAAAATAGTATTCTTGTATTGTATCCAAACCTTCAAAATATTTTTGATGTTATTATATTTATTAACTTAATGCATCCTACTGTCAGGTTGTACTTTTATTTGAAAGTTAGTATAATGCTTTAAATATAGCCTTGTGCACTGATAATTCATATAATGGGCTAAATCTTCTGGACTTGCACGGTACATTCAGGGATTGATAACTGATCTTTTCATACATAAACAATTTTGTTGCATGTGCATTCATCTCTAGCTACAAAAACGCACACTACTAATGACAGCTGGCAGAAACTCTAGATTCTGGTGCTGTTTCTATGGTGAATATGATATGTATCCTTTAAAAACCAAAATGAATTTCTAGTGCAATATGCAATTTCCTGAATTGCATCTTCAGGTGCTACTTGAATAATTACTGCATTACTGAAGCTCTCCTGTTTTGAGTCACATATGGAAAAATGAATCAATGTCTTAACGTGTACAGATGTTGTTGTGTACAGAAAACTGTTGTTTAAAAGCACTTGATATGTATAATTTTGTTATAACCAAATTTTAACTGCTTGTTCACAATTATGAAGTGCTTTAAAAGGTTCAGAAATGTTCATTTAATGATTACAAAAAACATTTAAAACAATCTGACTTATTGTAACTTACAGTATATGCAGCCACTGACTGCTAAATTATGTCGAATGGATTTATAAATTGCTGAAATGAGTGAGATAATTATACTATATTGGCAGCTGTATGCATAGTAAAATTATCCAAACTATTTCTACTGGTGCATGTTCATTGCCAAGCTACTTACAAGTAAAAACATTGTTGCATAAATATTGCAATATTATATAATATTATGTAATCATATTTCTAACAGACATCAAGGTTTCACTCTAGCATTCAGAAAATAATGGAAGCCCATTTATGCAACAAGATTTTTTTTTTTTTTCACAATCCAGACATTGCTTGAGATAAAAAGTAATTGCATAAACTTGCAATTCTGATTAATTACAATTATGAGATACAAACTTGCAACTGCAAGGAGAGAAAATCAGAACTATGAGATAAATGTACATTTCAGACTTAAAATCGCGAGTGGAAAAAAAGTCTGAATTCTGAGTTTCTTCACAATTTCCATAACTGTGAATCCTGTAGCAGAAACAAGCTTCCACAGAATCCTTAATCTATTGCTGACACAAATAAACTTTATGTATTGATATAAAGATGAAGAAAAAACAAACATTGTTTTAAAGACTCTTTATTGCTCATATCCATGTGAAAAGTATAGTGAGACCCTCCCAGAAAACATAAAAACAGATGTGTATTCATGATTGTGTATTCTCATTTTCCCTAAACTCCCCCACACTTGACTAGAGCCCATAGTTCACCAGTGGAATATGTCCCTCTTTAGCCCAGATCTGAAATTAGTTCGTTTACCCATTTTTACATTGTGTGATGTCATTACAAAGTTTATATCAGAAGCCCATCTCAAATAAGGATTAAAGGGACAGGCTTATCAAACACCCAGAAGTATTAACGGTACAAGTGGTCAATAAAGACATATAGAAACATGGTAGAATGTAAAGAAAAAAAACCCACAGAGACAGCAACAGAAGTTATACGCCAAAAATCAGGGTTCATGTACATTTTGTCTTTGTAAATGATATGAGTAGAGACCGCTGGACATCCCTCTCATTTGACACAGCAAAAATGTACTACAGATTCTCAAATTGAAAAGATCAAATCTAAACGTGTCTAATGTCATTATGCTAATATTCAGCAGTGTTGATTATTCCTATACTAAAACCTCACACAAACACGGTTAAAATAAAATGCAAAACTGACTTGTTATTGGCCATCTCATTTGATATGACCTCCAACACAGACAAATTACCAAGCCATTTGAAACAGAATAACAAAGATAATGTCTTCTAAATGTCCCTATACAAGTTGAAGAACACTGCATATAGTTGGATTCAGCTGTATTCTTATAGACACTATATACAGTATCTCTCAAGATGATTATTTCAGTACAAACATAAACTGTGAGAAACAAAGTACCATCAACACAAATGTTCAGTTGCCCAAGAGTTGTATTGACCTCAAGAGCTCATTTAAGTCAAACGGTTCATAAAGCAACAATCGGTTTCTGAGGTTTCATGTCCTGAAACCTTTTGCAAGAACAAGCAGGCCGTGTTGGTGCCTTGCACTAAACCTTTTTTTCTCTTCATGTTTTTTTTTTATTTAGAAAAATACAAAATGCTCAATGTTTGAGAGCTTTATAAGGTATACAAATTCAGACTGAGGTACCCTGTTCTTGAGGTAGAATGTTATATTGTACTGCTTCACACAAAGCAGCATGGACTCAATCATGAATTTATCAGTTGCTTAATATCAATGTTACACTCTATGACTGTACTGTACTGCAGTGCTGGCTGCTTGCATTTGATCAGTCAAGAAATACTGAAACCAATATTTAATTCATTGTACTTTGTGCATGTCTCCTATATACTGAACATCATAAAAAAAACACACATACCTTTCTATGTGCGTACACTACCATTCAAAAGTTCAGGGATGGAAAGATTGGTTAATGTTTTTGAATGAAGTCTTTTTCACCAAGCCTGCATTTAATTGAGCAGCTGATTTACTGCTCAAGAAACGTATTATTATCAATGTTGAAATCAGTTGAGATGCTTCATATTTTTATTATGTGAAAACAATGTTCATTTCAGGATTCTTTGATGATTAGAAAAGTAAAAAAAATTTTTTTTTTAAATAGGAATATTTTGCAACATTAGAAATGTCATTAGTCACTTTTGATCAGAAAATTTGAAAATATATTTAAAAAACTCAAACTTTTGAATGGTAAGTGTAAGGTAATATTAAGAGCGTGTAATATGATACATGGGCAGTACAGGATATCAACATTATATTCCCAAAGTAAGAATCTAGAGCTACCTCTGTTTAGAGACTGTACTTTTTTTTTAAGTTGGCACACAGACAGCTCTTATTTTGTGTGATGAATAAGTCAGGAACAAGGAAACAAAAAAAAACAACTTGTTTTTTAAAGAAGAGAGAAAAGGGCAGCAAGCAGAGGAGAAAAGCTGGGACTCAGCAGTGGTAAAGAAGAACTGGAAGTGAAATGCTGGCACACAGCTAGCAGCCTTATACATTTATGTTCCTTTATGAGATCACTTAATGCTTTTAGTTATAATGCTTTACTATTTAGTTACTAGAGAAGATTAACAAACAAATCTGATTACTCACATTAAATAGCCTGAAATGAGTTTCCAAAGAAAATTGTGTTGAATAAACATTTGGAATGGTTTTTAAAATCTTTTTAACATTTGCTCTTAATAAATTAGTAGATGTAGTGCACAGCTTAATCAATAATAAAAAGTGCTCAATATGAAATATCAGGTCAGTCTCTGACCTGGTAACAAACTCGAACATCTTCATTCATATCCACACTTCCCAAATGGATATGATTTTTTGTGCTTTAAGTTGTTTGGTTGTTTTAAACCGCTGGTCCTCTTCATCAGCTTCTGTCTCTCTCTGTTTCCCGCTCTGTCTCACTCTCCCTTTGTTAATTTCTTGAAATATTTCTTGAATGTCGATTTGTCCTCACATGAGCTACATTCATTAGCTGCTGCTTGTTGGCATCTGCTGATCATTCTGACGGTTGAGCGGGTGTGGGCACCGTTTGCTGTTGTTTCCGCTCTTGCTGTTTGACCTGTTGAACGATCTCCCTTATCTTGCGCTGGGCCGTCTGCAAACAAAATAACACCATAGCCAAAGGTGACTGGAGAACACATGCAAATATATTGTTTATATCAGCAGCTAATATTTTAAGAAGGTGAACGAATCATATGTAGTCCCAGTAACAAGCCTTAGGACACAGACAAGTCAAAACAATAATGGTTGCACTTTATTTTACAGTACGTGTACTAACATGTACTTATAGTGTACTTACAGTGTATTTATCTAAGAACGTTCTGGTAATACAAGGTAACTACATGGGGTAGGGTTAGGTTTAGGGTTAGTACCTAGTTATTACATAGTTATTGTAATTACTATAATAAGTAAATAGTATGTACATTGGGAACAGGACTGTAAAATAAAGTGCTACCACAATTATTTCATTTAAGCCTAATCCAAAACTGGTTAATGTTTACAATGAGAGAGTGAACTGCAGTGGGAATCAGAAGTGTCTGAAAGTGTCTCAGCCTGGAAGTTTATGCAAATCAATTGTCTAAAACATGTAATGTTATACGTATAAGTATCAGGGCCCAGTTCCCCAAAACGTTCTTATCGCTAAGTAGTTCTTAACCTATTCCTTAACCTCTCTCTTAATGTTATGGCACGATTCCCGACACGTTCATACGCTAAGTATATCTTCTGTAAGTCACACTTTCGTAAGGTTGGTCTGGACCATTCGTAAGCTCTCTCTTAGCGTTGTTTGAGCTCAAGACGCTAGTCTTTAGAAATCAGCGATGCGTAGTACAAGTCAAACTATGGTATGTTGACAATATTGTGGCTCAACATTGGTTTTATGTTATGGATATTTTAAGACGCATTATAAATTATGTTCGCAATGGATACAGGCCTATTTATGAAGTTGACTTTATGTGGTATCAGAACTTATATGGTGGTAATTAGCCTAGGCTTTTTCGTAATGTAATTAAAGCGAATTGGCAATCACTTTTGATAATTAAAATCTGGCAAACAATTCGGCTCTAAATGGCTAAGATCTATAAATGGGTAATCATGGTGGTGTCCTGTAAACAACCAACTATGGCAGCGATCCAACGTGTCCTTTTATTGTCGGTGCCGGACGAGGAGCCCTGAAGTCCAGCTGCTTGCAGCGCTATGTTTTTTTTTTTTTTTTTACATCCTGGTGGCGTTGGGATGGCACACTTATCCCTATCGCCAATCCATCAGTGATTGATCAGGCGTACTTATTGCGAAAGGGATACGCGGCCATAAACGTGCAGGTTATGGTGGACCATAAGGGCGTGATCTCTGACCTGGTGGCAAGGTCCAGCAAAACTTCAAGTTCTTCTGATGAGAAGCTCGGTGCCCTTTTTTAGGTTGCTTCCCCAGCATATTCTGTATCTAACTCTCTCTCTCTGTTCATTGTAGATAGGTTGCTTTTTATTGAAAACACTCAATGGCAATCAATACCGCATTAAACAGAAGTAACTGCAGCTGCTTGCCAATCAATTCTGATTGTAAAGTACCTTACCATTAATATAAAAGTGTATTACATAATGTTTAGAAGACGTTAAACCCATGTCAAGAAGCGGCACAACGGGATAAGGAGGGTGGATGATTAGCGAGGGATACCCGGTTCATCTAACCATCACAACAAGGCACATCAAATGATTCTTTGTGCATCAAGAAAGAATGTTTGAGTTTCTGTTTACCACATATGATGGGCTCCATATATGCGGTCAGATCAATGTTCATATTTTAAAAAATTCAAACAAAAAAAAAGACTAAATTATATAAATCAAGTATCTTAATATATTCTTCTTGCTGTGTGCATATCTCTCAAATAGACCATTGACACTATCTACAATCTCAATTAGGAGTGTTAATGGTCCATTTGAGAGATAGGTGGCGGTAATGCACTTATAAATCTGTGATCCGCCATAAAGCAAGAAGAAGAAGAAGCCTCACACGCCTGCTACTCAGGAGAGTTCTAACAGTTCGGACTGCGTGAATCAGAGGTAAAAAGAGATATAAATACTGTTTAATTTTTTGCACATCATTTTGTGTCTTTACACATCAATGTATCATCACAAGCCACATGGTTTAATTTGGTTTTTAATTGTGTATGTTTTTTTTTTATTGTATGTTTTAGTCATGTGATTTTCATCCACTTATATTAGAAGACTGATAAACTGCATCAGTTTGAGCTAAACATTTTGGTTTGTGTTCTACTGAAGAAACAAAGTCACCTACATCTTCGATGCCCTCCGGGTAAGCAGATAAACATCAGATTTTCATTTTTGGGTGAACTATCGCTTTAAGGCCTAGGAGAATGTCAATCACATATCACATACCTGACTGGCATAGAAATGTCCAATTATCTTAACAGACACTTCATCATTTTCATCTGCGGTCTGGTCCCGTGGTACAATGACCTCAGCACTGGAAAGATTCTTCAGCTCATTGACCTGTGGGTGGTAAGAGGTCAGAGGTCACACACACAAATTTCATTTAAACCTGGAATTAACTCTGCAATCACAAGAGCAGTGCTCCATGTTTCCTAGGTACTGCCAACAACACCCGATGTTACATGATGTTGCCCAGCAACCCATTACTGAAATTTACTAATTATATTTAGTCCATGAAAGAACCTCACTAAAATGACTCTTTTTGTTTAACCCTGTTGTGGTGAGATTAAAATTTGGAAGTAAGGGTGTAACCTATACGTATGAACTCTTCCTTTCCACCAGAGGACTCTATGTTCCCAGAGAGGTCTGAGATCTGTCATTAATCAGAAAGATTTGTGTTCACCTGGTTTCTGCCTTGTTTAAGCTCTGTCTCACTCTTTTGCCTTTGTTCAGTCTTGAACCCTGTCTGCATGGTTTTCCAGAGAAATTAATAAATCCCGATTTGGACAGGAGGTAAGCTATTTTCAACATTCACAGGGGTTAGTAACTGACTTTATTACTGTCCCAATCCAGAATATCTGTGTTTTCTTACACCATTTGCTTAATAATCTCCAGCCAAATTGCCTATACTGTTTTTGACAAACACCAAGGTTGTGTGGTAATTTAATTGCTGGTAAATTAACTCCAAATTCACATCTCTGTGTTTTTTTTAACACTGCCATACACCGTACACTGAACACTGCACTTGCACGTGAATGCATTTTTAATACTGAAATGCTGGAAAGTATGTACAAGAACAATATTTGATAACTGCACCACCACAGCAAGTGGCAGCTGTCAGGAACAAAAAAAAAGAGAGCATGTAAACATTTGAAACTGGCCATTATTATGAGGTAGCAACAGAAATTCAATAGAATCCCGGGTTCACAGGATCACAGAACTCTCTTCCACCATGAATAAACTGCCATTCAAACCCACGATTTTTATTATTGAGGTGCCATATAAATAAATTTTTACAGTCGTCCACATGATAAACAATTGCTGTCTGAATAGGACTATAGTTTCTTTTTGCCTGTTCCTGGTTAGACTTTGCTATATTTTATGTTGTTGTTTGAAGATAATATTTTTAGTTGAGCCATCCTCAGTTCTTTTGGAATATCTTTTGATGGAATATTTTGTTGTATTTACAATTAGTCAAATCAGTAAAGATTTTTTGGAGAGACACTTATTCAAGATTCTCTTGTCATCCATCCTTTTTTACACTTTTAGGTTTATCATGCACTTGTCAACCACAGTAACTGAGAGAACTGTGGCTGCATTTACACAAACACAAGAAATCAGATTTTTGGACACAGACCGGAATTTGTTGCACACGAGATCCAATTTTTTTCACATTCGATCTGAGCCACTTAAGAATGTGGTTTTAAATCAGATACATATCCAATATCTGGACATCTGACCTACGTCTAAACACACATATCTGATTCCCCGCAGAACAAATGCGAGGGTGACACGTTTGCCCATAAAGATTGTGTTTTAATGCCGGTGTGCTGTATGCGCTCACATTTATTGATATGGAAACTTTATATATGTAAGAAATTGTACATTCCGGAGCTGGTTTTCAACCCCTGCCCCATGAATTTTATACATACAACAGCTTAAAGCTACAATATATTTCTCAGCAATGAGCAAATAACTTTGATAACTTTTTGATAACAAATTCATTATAATAAATATCATCTTGGCACTACTTCAATAAAGAATTCTACCTCCAACAAGCTGTAGATAAAATAGCCTAACAAATGAAAATTACTGTTATTTTCCATTATTTATCCGTTCAATCAGATTTTATGCTGCAAAACAACCATGACAGCTGTTGTCCATGCTGGCAAATAATGGCCACTTGACAGGAATTATATACATTTATATAGCACGGCCATTCAAACCCGAAGGTCTATCATGTGCATAGTAAAGCGATAACTGCAGACAATCCTTTTGTGCGGGAATTCATTTTAACCCAGAGATACCAGATTTCTAAAGTGAAAAAGTAAAACAAAAAATTACAAAAATCTGTCAAAGGTCAAAAAAATCAAATCAGTGCATTAAGACCTGCAGTGTAAATGCAGAGAGACTGACACTTGGTCTGGGAGACCAGAAGAAGAAACTTTCTTCTAGAGCTGAAACAACGAATCGATTTAATCGATTAAAATCGATTATTAAAATAGTTGTCAACTAATTTAGTAATCGATTCGTCGCTAAATAAATTTTATTTGCCATAAGCGGCTCATTTCGTGCATATTTCAAATCTGCGGTGACCAAAGTGTGGCAGTAATGAGCCACCGGAGGTTTTACTCAGCCAGTACAGCAGGTGAAGTAGCGAATAGCCAATAGCTGGCCTCGTTTTATGTCACGTGCTTCCCGAACAGCGTCTCTGCAGCATTCAGCGGGAAGTGGGAGTACTTTACTTTGAGCCTTCAAAATAAAGAGTAACCTGTAAACTCTGCACTACTGAACTGTTGAAGGGGCCGTTCACATATCGTGTCTTTTGCGTGCTCAAGTTCGTTATTTCCTATGTAGGCGCGCAGTATGCACTCTCATAATGGAAGCGACGCGGTCGCGACACGCACGCGGTGCGATGCGCCCGTTTTTCCAGGCGCGTCCACACCGCATCCATTTATCCTTTGCTGAAATTTCCGGGTCTTCATGGAGAGGGCACGTCATGGAGAGAGCACGTCATGGTTGCTTAGCAAAGGCAGACGCCTCAGGGGCGCTTCTGCCCGAGCGCTTTGGAAAGAAGGAGAAAGCGGCGCGACTAGCGTTTTCCACGCGTTTTTAGGTGCGATATGTGAACGGCCCCTAAGAATTTTATTTGTGCAGATTCTCCAGTACAAGGTTGTTTGCAAATGTTTAGTCGTAAAAGCTGATAACATTGCTTTTTAACAGTTAACATTTAAAGCTTTACAAACATGTTATGTGATCAGTTTGTCGTTTACCAGTTCATAATTCAGACTTGCAGCCTAATTATGACTTGTTTGAGAGAGGTAAATGTTTGAGTATATTTAAAATGCACTTATTTTCTAAGTATTCACTGCTCTTTTTCACACTGCAGGTTTTTTGTGTGTGTCCCAATTTTTTTTTTTTCTGGACAACCTTCTGATGGATTTTACTTTAAATTGTGAGTTCCATTCAGGTTTCATGCCATTGGCACTTTTTTTTCGAAGGATTGTTTACAATTTCACAGCATAAGCTATAAAGCTTTTTCCCAGTAAATAATAAAATACAATGCACTGCAATTTTATTCTGTTTTATCCTTATACTTCGTGGAAATATGTTCTCAAAGATTCCTTAAGCTTTGTTTGGGATGTTAAACTACTTTAGGAGCTCTAAGGACTGTCATGGTGAAAACAATATTTGAAATCTCCTTGTGAATTTTGCTAGAGTATGGGTCAGTGTTTTGATTGCAGAAGAGTTCGACAAAGGATTACTAACATAATAAAACAACTCCAGGTATATTTTTGATGAGGATATGACAATGCAAAATGGTTAAAATCTCTTAAAAATCTATGCTGAATGATAAAGACCCTTTATTAATAATTTACTTGGGGAAAAAATGGAAAAAACTAAAATATAAGTACATAAACCGATTAATCGATTAATCGTAAAAATAATCGACAGATTAATCGATTATCAAAATAATCGTTAGTTGCAGCCCTACTTTCTTCCACCAAGTAAAAACTTTTCTGCACTTTTTCTACACAAAGTAACATTCAGTGATAGTTCCTAGAAAATCTGATCTCAAGGAACGTGTTACTACCAGGTGTAAAAAACAATCTGTCTCACTTGACTTGTATGTTTACACATGGTTTTCACATCAGTCTCTGGTATTCCTATCACATGTACATAAAGCAAGCACACATACCATTTTGCCACCCTTCCCGATGACTCGTCCAGCGGCAGTCAAAGGCACTTTTATATGTGCCTCTAACTTCACATCTTCGTTAGCTGTGAAAAAATTCTCCTCTTTCAACTTCCCATATATTCTCCCCTGCGCCTACAGACACAACACACATACACATACAGAAATGAGTGAAGGAGAAATGAGGGATGAATAAAAAACACACTGGGTCCTGCCTAATGGAATCTGTCCCCTGAAGATCAGGAGCCTGTATGACTGAATTATG
This sequence comes from Carassius gibelio, assembly GCF_023724105.1. Taxonomy (NCBI): domain Eukaryota; kingdom Metazoa; phylum Chordata; class Actinopteri; order Cypriniformes; family Cyprinidae; genus Carassius; species Carassius gibelio. The sequence continues at coordinate 21,675,921 of NC_068371.1, forward strand.
GCTTTTACCTTGAACTGAGCGCCTGGTGGTCCAGTGATGATGACCATCCTCTCAGGATCATCAGGATTGTCTGGTTCAGCAATCTGCAGTGACAAAAAAAACACTTTCTTTTTCCATTCGGTCTTGATTTAAATACAAAAGATGACTTAAACTGCTAAAAGTGTGAGTGATACCTTTATAGACAGAAAAACCAACCTATATACATCAATATATACCAATAAAACTAAATGTTACAAGTTAATGCCAGTTAGAAATCGCCCTTTAATGTAACAATTGCAGGTCATCACTTTTTACAGTGTATACAGCTCAAGTGTACATTATTCTACAATACACTTTTGCTGGAAAACGAACACAATTCGAGATATTACAGATTTTTTTACATTTAATTTTTTCTAATCACAAGCTATAATTTAGACCAAAACCATTACTGTCAATCAGCTAAATGATGCTACCTTGGAGCAGAATTCAGCAGAATTCACAATAAATCATTTGGAATTTAAAAAGTTTGCAAGGCACAAAAACAAATCTAAATCAACAAATGTAAGATTCAGAGACACTGCAGCATTGGTGAAATTAGTTCAACAGTTCAATCAGCTGGCCCAAAACTGTAAAAAAACATCAAGGTTTATTTAGTCCTGAACAACAAGTCTTAGGATACCATCGATCCAAACCATTCTTTCATTCAAGCCTCGTTTCAAACTGGTTAATGTTGACAATGAGAGGGAATAAATTGCCGTAGGAATCAGAAGTGGCTCACTTTTATTGAGGCTCCAGCGTAGTGTGCCAGTTCTCTAATGTGCTGCCCTTTCTTCCCGATTAGAGCTCCTACTGCTGGAGTGGGAACGAAGAGGTAGACCAATTCCTGTTCAGCAGTCTGAAACACACACAGACAGCTGTGACTCCTCCCAGTTACATACACACACACATACATATATATATATATATATGTGTGTGTGTGTGTGTAATGCCTTTAAGATACAGATTGCTTCAAAGCAGCTTTATAGTAGTAAACACCATTAGCTTCACAAAATTATTCAATCAAAATACAATAATTTCAGTTAAAATTACAGCTTAATTTCAGGTAAATTAAATGATAAATTAATTTTTTAAATTATGATACCTAATGCATTAACACACTGACTGAATATTATTGTATAATTGTATTTCCCTTTAAAGTCAACTTAGAATTTGTAACTTTTTCATTTTAAAGTTAATGATATACATATAATGAAATATCTGTCCATTAAATGGGTCAAGGGAGCAAAAAAGCTTTTTATAAGCTTGAGATTGTCTTGACATACAGTGTTACAGAGTTACAGAACATCATTATGAGAGAAGTATACAGACACAGTACTCACTGTTTGCTGATGAGAGAATGCTCCAGAGGAGGGAACCCCGTACATACTACCCAATACTGACGGGGGGCCCTGTGGTGGAGAACATACACATGGAGAATGCGGTGAGACCAATGTAACTCAAAATTGCAAAGCAAACAGATGGCTATTTAAGAGAAAATATACGCTAAGATGAAAGACATCTCACTGTCTCATACAAACACACCCTTTAAAGATCACACGTTGTTTAGTCAAGTCATTGACAGCTAAGTGTCCTGATATACACATGCACGTCCTGATGCTCACCAGCAGGGGGCTGTAGTCAGATCCTCTCAGACCAGAGGCTGAGGGGAGACCAGACAATCCAGAGGAGAAGATCCCCAATGGGCTCATGTTTAGACCTGGCATCATGTTAGTCTGCTGCTGAAACCGAATATGGAGAGAGATGTGAATCTGAGAGTATAAGTGAGAGAGTATGCAGCACGTGGAATAAATCAATCTCATTCAATTTGTGCATCTTGGGAGATCTTTGTTCTTAAAACTGCTCCTGCTCCTGTTTTACCAAAGTCATTTAATGTATCTTTCACAATACAGAACAGAAAGGGAACTCTTTGGGTGGTTGTTTGACCGCATTCACTCCCAGGACAAGTTTGGAGAAAAAGTTTTTTTTCTATAACCAAAGTAGCTTTATAATTACACATTTTTAAAATAAAAACTCTTTCTAAAAATACAGGCGTAAAGTTCTGTAAACATGGGCTTTTACATTTGACAGCAACTCAAATATTTTCATAGAGGACTAACTTCCACATAACTGCACAGAGGTCAGGTCAGTTTCAAACAAATCAAAACACAAAGATTTGGTCTTCTCAAACTAATTCACTTTCTTGCCCTAAAATGATATTTCAGCTTTTAGCTTTGATAATAATAAATTCTTCAGTTAAAAGTTCCATCTGGATTTGATTTGCAATTAAAGGTTAAATGTTTCCTTTATTAATCACGGCAAAACAGATTGAAGAGAAAAAAAAAAATATTGGCCTTATGTTAACGTTTATTATACAATACTTTTCACAATCCCTGTTGTTTCAAAGAGACTTTACAAAAAACTGTTCCTTCATAACTAAACAAACAAATTACCATCCAACCATCAATAAACCTCAAATGCTATGATTTACTCACATTAAGTGAAGCCACATCATGCTCATGGGCTTCTCGAAGTTTCTTCATGATCTCCACTTCTGCATTACAGCACTCCTCCACCCCTCCTCTCACTGTGATGGTACGTTCCTGGTTATATATAGTCAGGTCTTGTATTCTAAAAAAAATGAAGGAAATTAGCATTGCTACTTAAGGTGACCATTCAATATGTAAGCAACTGACCCTCAATCCCATTACTGGGTCCCATCCTATAAGATACTGTTTAACCCCAATCATTAAATGATCTGTGTATAGAGCAAACTTACGAAGAAATAGTGATCTTGGTCTCAGTATCTTGCTCTATCTTCTTCAGGTTCCTTCCCTCCTTCCCTATGAGCCTCCCAACAAGGCTATTGTCTGCCAGGATCTTTAGAGGAACCTCCTCAACACTGATTCAGGGACAGAGCACACAATATTAATACTTTTTTTTTTTTTTTTTTAATAAAACTCAAAACAACATGAGTATATTTGCTTATTTATATGGTTTTTAAATCAATCCTAAAGCAAATGAAGCTTGTAAAACTTTATTGTGCTGTCAGAAAAGATACTGACGTCTTGGTGTCATTGGCCTCTTTTTCCATTATTTCCAGGATCATCCTGCAGGCTTGTGAACAGCCCTCTTCAGATGAGTGGATAGTGATGGACTTCTCAGTTGCTCCTGCATTCTCCTTACGATGGATATTTACCCTGAGAAAGAGATCACATTTTTGAACCTCTCTGTCACATGCTAATGAAGAGGGAAAGATGGATATAGATGGATAGTTTATGATCTCAGAAATAAGAACACCTGTGCAATGTTATTGATTAGTAGTGCTCAATATATTGTTAGCCAAAATATTATTTAGTTTCTTTAACTAACATTTTTGTTATTTAAAAAACTCTGAAATAAATACATACCTGGATATATACCTGAAATATATTTATCATTTTACTTTAACTTAATGTATTAAAATAACAGAAAAGTGAAATTAAAAATCAATACAAAACAATATATTTTATATTTATTTTGAAAAAAAAAGAGAGAAAAACAACAAAATTACTTAAACTTTTAAATCAAAATGAAGAAAATAAAAAAATAATTATGGATTCAAATTTTTATTTCAAATTATAAGTATCTCGATGATATTAAAATAATTACTGGAAAATAATGATTTATTAAGTCAAGTCACCTTAATTTATATAGCGCTTTAAACAAAATACATTGTGTCAAAGCAACTGAACAACATTCATTAGGAAAACACTAATGTATTAGTATTATACTAATGTTTTTCTTATGTATAAGATTACCGGACATGGTACAGCTCAGTTTTGAATTTTACAAAATGTAAAGTTTCTTGCTCATGCATGTCCAGTGACAGCACATCTCTCCAGGGTCTCCTTCCCCAAACACTAACTATGCTAGATAGCTTTTAGCTAACTATGTTCACAAGTTCCATTGAATTCTATTGGTAACGACAGAAGTTGTGACCATAGCTGCCCTGTCTGCATTTAATTTACCAGGCTTAGATCATTTTTGCACAGACAGAGCACCACACACAGTGTCCTTTACACTTTTGCACACTCCAAGATCTAACACCTAATTTTGCCAAAAGTTTATGAAGTTTGGGTATTAAATGTTTACATATTCTTTAGACATTAGACTTAAGTATTATATTTCTCACTTTTTTATTATTGAACAGAACTTTTAAACAAAGTTAGTCTGAGCTCAGGTGCTGGGATCATCATAAAAGTCCCACTTCCTACTGCTACTGGCCAAAAAGAAAAGCTTATGATATAACCTTTATATATTGGTCAACCACTAATAAGAGGTCCAAATTCTACGCTTTTTAAAAATATCAAGTGAGTGATTTTTAGTTAGCTAGCTACACATTGACATTTTAAAAAAATATTTATTAACTGGTTTTATTCAAAGCATAAATAGGACTCAACATCACTGAATCAACCTGTACACATTAAAGGGGTCATATGATGTGATTTAAATTTTTCTTTTCTCTTTGGAGTGTTACAAGCTCTTAGTGCATAAAGAAGATCTGCGAAGTTGCAAAGACTAAAGTATTGAATCCAAAGAGATCCAAATTCTTTATAAAAGTTAAGACTCATCCACACCCCCCTAAAACGGCTCATTTAAACATGCCCCCACATGTCTAATTCACTATGTGGAAATATTTGTGTAATGCCGCCCAAATGTTCACGCAAAGAAAGAAGGCATTACTTTAATTCTTGCTGTAGTATTGTTGTTGTCGCCGCCATGTTGTGGAGACGCTGTGTTTCAATGTGAAAGCGAAACTACTTTGTTTGGTCTTCCAAAAGAGGACTGTGTGACGCATTTTATGGCTGTTACCTGAACCTGCTCGGTTACTATGGGTCTCGACTACAATGGGTCTGTGATCAAAGGCTGTTCTATAAAGTGGGGCAGTTCCAACTTAGCAAAGAAAGTCTGGTGCTTCTGACTCACAGCCTGTAAGTTCATATTTAGATTTAAAGAATTTGCCACTGATCATTCAAACGCAAGTTTGAAGCAATGTAGAGTAGAGCTTGCTGTTTGTCATTTCTCTGATCACAAATGTAGACATGGTTTTATGTTTATGCGGTGTGATGCAACGCGTAAAAACACAGTATAAGTCATAATCAGTAATTATGTCCCCACTGGATGCAACAAATGCCTAGTTTGTAATGGGTTTTATTGGTTTCGTATCATCGTCCTGGGAGACGGCATCACAGTATAGTAAGGGGTGCAACATTTACGTCACATGCTTGAGGTATTCAGCCAATTACAATGCACTGGATAGATGGCCAATCAGAGCACACATTGTTTTCAGACCGATGAGCCATGTAAAAATCAGCGCATTTCAGAAAGGCGGGCATAGAGGAGAAACAATAATGCACAGTATGAAGAAAATAATTAGGTTTTTTTTACCTTAAACCACATAAACACATTTCATTACACCAAATACACAATATAATGTTCTTTTTAGCACCGTCATATGAACCCTTTAATTTATACAAGCAAAACTATTTTTAATAGGTTAAATGGGGTAGAAATACGACTTGCGGTTAAATTGTTTATAGATGTTCATTATCAGCCTAGAAATGTCCCATCAATGTATTCGTCTTAGTGACATTAAACTATAATATTTATTCCATCTTTGTAAACAGGGCGATTAATTGGTGCTCGGGCCCTAATTAAATGGAATTCATTACTAATCAAACAAACATTGGTTAAAATTTGTAAAATATCAAGACTTCTTACTTGGACTGTGTCTGCTCTGTGATGTTCTTTATGGTGAGTCCTTCTTTCCCAATGATGGCTCCCACAAACTGAGTGGGCACTAGGATTCGTAAAGGCAGCTCTTGCTGACGATGCCTGGGCCCCTTGGGGCGTCCCATGGCCCCTGGCTGATCAAACTTCTGCTCATGATTTCCTGTCCCCATTTTAGATGCCCCTCGTTGGACCTGGGGTCTTACACCCCCGTCCCTTCCTGCCTCTTCGTCCAGTATGTACGACAGACTGAAAGAGTGATTGTCAAAACTGTGATCTGTCAACTTCTCAACAGCCCTGGCGAAGAATGAGAGAGAAAAAGATCAGTCAATCATTAGATCAAACAATGCAATGAGAAAAAAAGAAGTTACACTAGCCGGGTTTACATCCAAAGTTGCGGATTTAACTTATGTGCAAAATTGTAATATAGCACAAAACATTTGCAAACAAGCACCGTTGCCATCCAACGAATCAAAGAGAACAAAATTGTCAGTTCCTGATAAACTGGCACTATATATATCATTAAGAAAAGTAGGAGAAGCTACTGAATATAATAATTTTCCTATATAATAAATTACTTGCACCTTAGAGCGAGCAGACAAAACATAATGAATGCGGTTATTGGTTTCGGAGGTGGATGCTGCTGTTTGGGAATGCATTCGTTTAACAGTCCTGGGAAGAAATTATACAGGAATACTTTGATGACAGACTTTGCTCGGCCATTTCCGAATGACCATAACATTTTAGATGCTGTGGAATGAGATTGGTCCGCTGGTTAGTCAGTATTTACCATAGCGCAAAGTCACATTACTTTTTTTGATGCTTTTGGCTTGGAAGAATTTATTCGCAAAATGAATTTCCATCTCCCATTATTCACATTAACCCTTTTTCGCACAAGTCAAAAACCACATCAAGTGAGCTTAAAAACTTTTTTGCGAATTAAGTCATTTTTATTCGAGATTCAGCATTTCCATCACTCGATTCTGATGCGATACTTCAAAATGCGCATAAAAGAAAGAAACCCAGCTATTGGCTCTATGACTTCAGTTACTGCCGTGAAATGATTAATAAAATGGAATTCAAATTCACTATTCTAATAAATAGCCTATTTATTTAATATTTGGATTGTTTGAAAATCTGTTATTTAAATTGCCATCACATCACTACGCACAAACAGCGGAAACTCCAGAGTTGCACTTGCCTCAAATTTCAAAGGTAAAATGCATAGTCAACATCTCTCACATTTTACATAACCGTGATAGCCACCTCACTATTAGGGTTGGGCAATTCAAAATCAATTAATGTGAACAGTCATGGAGCAGAAGAATTTCAGTAGTGCAACACAAAATTTTTGCAGCAAAACATATAATTGCACAACTAATTTGGACTATTCACTTGATGTGCAAAAAAACATTGTTTGATTAGACATATTTCTCTAAACTTTTCGATGTCAAAATAACAGAAACAGTAAAGCTCCATAAAATGTCTATCATATTATTTTCAGATAATATATATATAAATTATAAATTATATAAATTATAATATTCACTTTCAAAAACTGAATCTATTAACTGAAATATATAAATTAAAGCACTACTATATTACATTTTCCTTTAGCATGATGCATAAAATGAATTTAAATATATGAGCTCAAAATCATGAAATGCATTACAGTTCAGGTTTGGGTTCAATAAGATTTTTTAATGTTTTAAACTAAGAAGTCTTACCCATTCACAGGGGCTGCATTTAATTAATCAAATACAGTAAAAGCGGCAAAGTTGTGAAATAGTATTGCAATTTAAAATAACGTTTCTGGGTGAATATATTTTACAATGCAATTTGTTTCTGTGAGCTGAATTTTTAGCATCATCACTCCAGTCTTCAGTGTCACACGATACTTCAGAAATCATTCTAATATGCTGATATGGTGCTCAAGAAATATTTCTTGTTATTATCAATGTTGAAAACAGTTCTGTAGCTTAATATTTTTGGTGGAAACGGTGATACCCATTTTTGGAGGAAAAAAATAATAAAAAATTACATAAAACAATAATAATAATAATAATAATAATAATAATAATAATAATAATAATAATAAAAACTTTAAAGCACAGTTTTTATTTGAAATATTAAAGAAATTAATAATTTTATAAAAGATTTATGTAATTTTTTATCAATTTCATGGACCTTGCTAAATAAAAGCATTCATTCATTTAGGATAAAAAAAAAATCTGACTTATCCCAAACTTGTGACAAGTAGAACGTACATAATATATAAAGAAAGATAAATACTTTAAAATTCATTTGAATTCAGTTGGTTTATTGAAAATATAGCTGAAATCAAATTCAGGAAATGAGCTAGACCTGAATCAGCATCTCAGTTTAACTCTGAATGGTGCAAAACCCTGCTCACTACAAATGCTGGTACAACATACTAAGATACATAAAACAAGGCACTGCACAGTCGAACCACCTTTTACAACTGCAACCTAAACTGTGTCTGCTTGAATAAGCCATTGGGAATAGTCCTTATAATTACAAACAGATCCGTTAACCTATAATCTGTATTATCCCACGGGGAGAAAATCCCCACATTCACTGATCTGGAACCACTCCAGATATCGAAATAAGTTAAAGGAAACATTTAATAATAGAGGACTGGAGATCTGTTGTTTAAAGAGTTGTTTGAAAGTGTGCATGTTGTGTGTTATCCATATGAGAGAAGTTAAGGGTTAAACACCAGCTGGCAGGACTTGGAGACTAAACTAAACCAACACACACACACACACACACATATGCACACATTCACAGAGGACTTTTATCAGCTGCTGGGAAACAGTTACTATTGTTTGAGGCCAAGTGTTCAGTCAGGCATTAGTCCTGGAGCAAATATTCTCAGCATCTCTCAGCTGATGTCCATTCATTCACAATTGTAATGCTATAAATGCAACATCAACAACTATCTGAAGTGTTGTCCAGAATGCTGGATGGGGTGGGACCTCTTATTTTATTCACAGACAACCACTATATTTGCAGTACCTTAAAACCAAGATCCCCAGCAGCTTGGAAAAAGGAAAAAACAAAACTCACTATCAATCACAAGTGACTGTAGCAGGGTGTCATAACATGCTGCACTTGTGGGCCAAATGACATCACTGGCCATAAGAAGATCGCTAGGCTACATCACCTCCACTAATGGGGTCGAGATGAGTGGCAGTTACTATTCTGACATAACCTTTGACTCAGCTTTTTTTGGGTCATACCACAGTTCACACTGTAAAGAATAGGGATGTGCAACAGTGATCGAGTACTCGAGTACTCGACCGCGACAGCGATGATCGATAACGTAAACGATGATCGAAATTATTATTCATTTTTATTTATTGGTTATGGCAGCACGTTGGGCGGCGCCCTGATCTCTGATAGGTTAGCTTCCCACTTGATGCCTCAAAAGACATAAGAAAACATAATAATGGCCTCAAAGTCACGTAGTGATGGCTGGATTCCCTTTGAGAAGAACGATGAAAAAACAGTTCAGGGGAAAGCTGTGCAGCGCCAAGCTTTCACACAAATCTGCAACAAATACAATGCGCTATCATCTAAAATTTTTACATAAAACATCTGGCGATAACAGAGCGGCAAAGACGAGCATTGAATCACGTGCCGTAAGACCTAGATGCAACGCAGGCAGAACCGAGAAGACGACAAAGCTATTCGCTGAAATGGTGGTGAAAGATGTGCTGCCCATTAGTTTCAGGGACAGAGAAGGTTTACTTGTCCAGTGGTACCTGGCTGTTCCTGCAACATCTGTTCCAGCGGATCGAATTTATTCCACTAAATGTGAACAGGCTGCGCACTCGGCTCTCATCTGAGCACGTAGACAGCCTTATCTTTTTGAATAGACATTCGAATGTTTCACCAGTCGTGGTAAATATAATATCCATTTTTTTTTAAATAATATTATTATTTTAGTTTTGAGTTTTAGCCATAGTTAAAATATCTAGGCTATTTGGTCTCTGTTTTATACCTTATAATAGCCTTGTTTGGTTAAACTTGGTGAACTTTTTTATTATCTTTTAAAAACTACGTTTCACCGCTCGATCAAAATATGCTGCTAAAGTTGTACTGGAAGACAATAAAAAAATGCCGTTGAATAAAGTAGCAAAAAAAGAAAAACTATCTTTGTGTGTTAATTTTTAAATCACAGACAGATAATGGTCTTTATAATGGTCTTTATAAAATAAAAATGCACTGGATATATTTGTAGCCTAATTACATTATATTTGTAGAGATGACGAAAATCAAAATTATTTGTTTGTCATAGTTTTTATCTTAAATATATTTTAAATCTCATTCAATTATTTAGCAATAATCAGTGATTTCCATGCTGTTAAATAATATTTAAATAATATTTTGGTTGATCAGAAAGTGCAAATTGAATACAAAATATTAATTAAATATGAAAATACATAAAAAATAACGATAGTGACACTAATGTGAATTTATTGTACTTTCGTGTTTGTAAAGCACAATCCGATCGAGTTACACTTTCGGTCAAGTTCACATTTGCATTGGCAAATTTTTTTCAGATAAAAGTTGCAAGAGCTAGTCTACGTCTGATTAATTAACATGAACAATTATGCTGAAATCGCTGCATATCATCGATTCGTTTCATGCTCATATAAGCAATGCCCGATAATGATATTGCTCTTAAATGTTTTATTTTTCTATTATTATTGATATTTTATTTCTGATGTTATAATAATCTAGCCGAGCTTTTTTTTTGTCATATTTGTGGGCATAATTCAATTCATATGGCTTCGAAAACGCGCAGGTTTATGGAAAATAAAACTTAACTTAAAAAAAAACTTAATTACAACTATTACACTTAATAACGTAGATGGACAATATAGCACAAATCTGGCATACATTTATAATGAGAACTTTATAGGAATCTATAGTCAAATCTGTCCTTGCCCATCTTTCAGCGCACTGTCATGAAAACGCATCAGCGGGAGCTTGCGCGCGCTCCCTCTCGCTCGCTCTTTCTCTCTCTCTCTCTCTCTCTAACGCATAACTTAGCATCCTATTGTGCTGATACAAGTTGCAATGTTACGTCTGATATGTATCTCAATTATCTGATTTATCACAGGATGTGTCATAGAATTAGCCTCCGTTTATTGGTATACTCTTCACCTCAGGCAGATTTTTCTTGCTCCTTTATTAATAACATTGCTTCATCATAATCATTATAACCTGTTCTAATCATGTGTTCATGTTTTCATAAACAGATTGTCATGTCAGATTTTTATTTGTATTTTTTTTTTTTATTTTTTTTTTTCATAACAATCTTCAGATTTTTTCATTATATACACTATGACCATGCCCCTCCCCCCCCATAAGCCCCACCCCCGATTAATCGATTAATCATTTTCGAAACCTATCGATGACAGAAATGAGAAATTTCCCAAAATGCCCATCCCTAGTAAAGAGTGGTTACGTAGCTTTCAAATATAACCCTTCTATATCTAACCCTTAAAACTATTTTAGTTGGTGTAACAAAACATTTCATATGGCAGAATCAGCCTACATATATTTTGACTTGAATAAAACCAGTTAATTTACGCTACCATTTAAAAGTTTGAGGTCAGTCATTTTGTTGAACCAAAGTGAAACAAAAGGCATTTATAATGTTACAAAAATGTATATTTCAAATAGTCAAAAACAGTCCTCCAAAAAATCGGTATCACCGTTTCTACCAAAAATATGAAGCTACAGAACTGGTTTTAACATTGATAACAATAGGAAATGATACTTGAGCAGCAAATCATCACATTAGAATGATTTCTGAAGGATCATGTAAACTGGATACTGGAGAAATGGCTGCTTTAAAATTCAACATTGGATCACAGGAATAAATTACCTTTTACAATATATTCACATCAAAAACTTATTTTAAACTGTAATCATATTTCAAAATACTACTTTTTTTTTACTGTATTTTTGGTTATTTAAATGCATCTTAAGAGACTTTAAAAATCTCACTTAACCCAAACTTCCGAACAGTAATGTACTGTATGTGTTTCATTTTTAAGTTACTTGATCACATTTTTTTATGTTAACATTTTTTCAGTTCCTCCCTTAAGCCATAATTAATGATGTAATTGTTCATTTAAGACTGTGCTAAGAAAGTTTGTACAGGGTTAGAATTATATCAATAATGAGATGACAATAATAGCATCAAAACATTTACAAATATTCAAAATCCATTTTCACACCAATGTCTTTTAAAAACCATCCAACAGGAATTTTGTATTATATACCATATAATTACATAATATTAAACCTTTAAATTGGTTTTGATAGTTAAATGTTTGATATTAAAGATAAAGTCATTGACGTACCTCACTCTGTCAACACGTTTGCTGAGACGGATATAATCATTACCTGTGCTAACTGAATATGTTAGCGCTGCTGAAAATCACCTTCGCACAACACCCTGCTTTTCCAGTTCTGCAGAAATACTGAGACTCCAGTCAAGTTCCACTATTTTAAACACACACCAGCGACACACCTTCTTACAGAGATTGGTATTCTCATAGAATGCAACAATGTGACTGTCCTGACAGGGTGTAAAAGATACCAGTGTGCCATGACAGTTGCTCCACCAGCCACGTAGTTTTTGGTGTCACAGATCAATGTTGGTCATGTAATAGAGGTTTCAGGACCAGACAGGTGTCAGGACAGGTCTCCACCCATGTGTTTAGAGAAGCCAAGAAAACTTGATCTATTGTAATGAGTCACAAACTAAACCTAGCCAGTTGTACAGCCATAGTCTAAGCACATCAGGGCCATGACCAGAGAAATACAGGCAACTATGAAACTGTAATGAGCCTAAACATTCACACAGAGCGTGTTTGAAAGCCTGCACATGACACGTCACACATGACGTGAGATCTTCAAAACAAACAAAGGTATCAAGACAAAGGCTACAGGAAACAGCTCTAGCTTTGGTGATCTGAGCCTCGGGCTCTAAACGAACAGCAGGATGATGGATGAACAGCCCCAAAGTCTTTTATCTCCAACAAATCTGGAATAACTCGCACAAAATAACCAAAACCAAATCTAGAACCTGCTGAACGCAGTTACTCCTGCAGGTAGATTTAGGATATGTTTGAGGCCCCAGGGACCCTGAAGTGGCAGTGGCTACCACCCACCTATAGAGACACTTTTAAGCTGAATTAACCCACTTTCCCCAATTTGTCTCTTAATCACTTAAGTACATAAGTGTCCTGAAAGTGTGCAAAGAAACAGAGCAAATGTCTCTTCCACTGGGACAAAAGATTTTGTATTATGAGCTAAAGCAAAGGTATATCAGCTGTTTGTGGAATGACAAAACAAAACAAAACTGAAAGGTCTCTACAGCCAAGCACTAGGTATAATCACACTCAGTGCTTTGGTGTAGAGAATTTTTTTTTTTTGCCTCCTCAGCATCTAATGCCTCACCTTAATCAGATCTGCAATATCTAGTCATCTATACTAGCAGTATGACATCTGGAGGTCTTAATCAGCTCACAATCTGCTCTAGCAAGCGTGGATCCCCCTGAAGAGGACGAGGACTTTTCTGTCCCATTGCCAATCTCAGTCAGAGCTACTGCTAATCAGACACTACTGACCCCTTAATACTGATCCATGTGAACCTTCACCTTAGCTCATTAGATGCATCTATACTAGTCAAGTCTGAACTTAAATGTCACTTTGAACTTACCACTTGATAGTACTGGGAAGATTTGCTTTAGAAACCAAAAAATTCAAATGTTAGTCCCCAAACATTACATGATTATAATAGTAATAATAATAAAAAAGTACTGAACTGCACATAGAAACATTTTATAATATGCCAGGGTTTGAAATGAATGCCTGCCAAATGTAGGTGACAATAACCATGGGAAATAAGTATCAACTCAATAGCCCAACTGATTATGGTTCATAAATGATGTCCTCCAACCAGGACCCTCCAGCCTTAGCCCATTCATTTTGGGTAATGTTGTGAGAAATAAAAAATAAATCAATGCTGTTTTGTAAGAGTCACACGGAACATTGTATTTATCTCTAATATTTTATTTTAAACAATGACTGACTGTCATAAAACTGAAAGGCGTTTGCTGATTCAGAATTAGACTTCAAAATAATTTTAAATATATACAGTATGACTTTGATAATCTTGGTCATTTATGATTTAATTTTAGTTTGAATGGCTGTTAATGTAGTAGCTAAATTGGCTGCTGAGTGAAAATGTTAATTTTAAACCACAATATTATTGCATCGATTTATTAACGCATTTGTTTAATTAATTATTATTATTTATTTATTTTACCATAAATATATATTTAAGCATTAAACATATAATACTTGAATCTCAAAATACAGTCAATAACTGATGGATAGAACCAACCTGCACCTTAAATTATAATTTTTTTTTTCCAAATAATGTGTTACATTCTTATGTATGTCAAAATATGGAAGTATATTATGTAAGTCGCTTCTTTTTTGCTATTTAAAGGTACCATTCATGTACTCACAAAACAAGATGAATGATTTTATAAAAACTACATTTGTTTTGATTTAATTTAATATAATTACAAATGTATTATTAACCCAATATTTATTTGTGCAGTAACATTGCACCATTAGGTAACATTGCACCACGAAGTACCTATTAATCAAACTGAATATGATTTTGCTTTATTATGAAAAAAAAAAAAAACCTTAACTCAAAATTTCACAAATGTCTGTATGTATCCTGCAGATTGGTGTTCCAGAATTGTTGCTTTTAAACCAGTATTTACTGTCAACATTGCTTTCATTCTGAAGCCCCTGGTGTTGTCCATAGACAGTAAAAGAATTGGACAAACTGAGCTTGATGACGTAAATGTCACGTGAGCAACCTGTATGTCTTCTAATCGCTGTGCCAAGAGAAATCTAAATCAACCACCGACTCTTCCAGAAAAGGCGATCATGAACAGGAGCACATTTTGTTAAGTATTCTGATTAATTATCTCCCTTGACTTTATGCTTCCACATCCCCCCGATAGCCTCATAGACAGTAAAAGTTTGCCTGTGAGATTCTCCTCCTGTCCATACAGTAATTTCTCTACTGTGCGACAGAGAGTCGCTGGTTATGACGCAATCGTTAGCCTATTTTTTTTTTACAAAAACTGCTTCTACGGGAACATAACGTAAGATACAAGGTAATGGAGCCTTTTATACATTTTCGTGTTTCTTTAGAAATAATTAATGGACAAATGGAGTCTTTAAACGCCTCAGATGTAAAGTTATTCGCTGTCAAAGTGACGCCAAAATGAATGGGAGTCAATGGAATGCTAACAGCAGGTGGGGTCCGCTAGCCAATGGCAGCGCCCAGGGGTTTTTAAAAAAAATATGAAACCCTGCCCCCCTTGTGTTGTCTCTTTATTGAATACGAAAGAGCCAGAAATCTGAAATCTCTTCACATTCCACATACGCACACACTTAGACATCGCTGCCACATTAGCATTCAACATGCGCTATTTTACCACAGCAGCATCCTGCTGCCCCCAGTGGCTAATCCATTAGCATTCTGAAATGTGCTTTGTGTATTTTCATTCTGATGCCCTTTACATTACAAATTGTTTAAGAGTAAACAGCATTAATTAGCATACTTGACAAAGTGATTACAAAAAATGCATTAGCTAAAGACAATGCTGCAGGATTTATGGCTACCTGATACAGAGAAATAACATGTATTGCAATTCAGTTCTACTTAGAAATTCTTATATTAAATTACACTGCAGACTAAACAATTTCAAATTGTTGACTTACTTTCATCTGTGAAACAAACAATGAATGAGGATATTTTGAGTCTCTTCTTTGTGTTCCACAGATGAAATACAGGTGCATCGTAATAAATTAGAATGTCATAAAGTTAATTTCTTTCAGTAATTCAACTCAAATTGTGAAACATGTATTAAATAAATTCAATGCATAAATGCACACAGACTGAAGTAGTTTAAGTCTTTGGTTCTTTTAATTGTGATGATTTTGGCTCACATTTAAAAAAACAAATACAAAAAAAAAAAAAAAAACAATTCACTCTCTCAAAAACTTTGAATTAGAACATGGTGACATGTCAATCAGCTTATCAACTCATAACACATGCAAAGGTTTCCTGAGTCTTCAAAATGTTCTCTCAATTTGGTTCACTAGGCTACACAATCATGGGCGAGACTGCTGATCTGACAGTTGTCCAGAAGACAATCATTGACTCCCTTCACAACGACGGTAAGCCACAAACATTCATTGCCAAAGAAACTGGCTGTTCACAGAGTGCTGTATCCAAGCATATAAACAGAAAGATGAGTGGAAGGAAAAATTGTGAAAGAAAAAGATGCACAACCAATCGAGAAAACCGCAGCCTTATGAGGATTGTCAAGAAAAATCAATTCAAGAATTTGAGTGGACTTCCCAAAGAAAGGACTGAGGCTGGGGTCAAGGCATACAAACGTGTCAAGGAATTGGGCTACAGTTGTCGTATTCCTCTTGTTAAGCCACTCCTGAACCACAGACAACATCAG
Source organism: Carassius gibelio (assembly GCF_023724105.1). Lineage (NCBI taxonomy): Eukaryota > Metazoa > Chordata > Actinopteri > Cypriniformes > Cyprinidae > Carassius > Carassius gibelio. The sequence goes on from NC_068371.1 coordinate 21,692,321, forward strand.
AGGCTTCTTACCTGGGCTAAGGAGAAGAAGAACTGGACTGTTGCCCAGTGCCTGTTGCCTCAGTTGAGAACAAGTTTTGTATTTAATGTGGAAACCAAGGTCCTAGAGTCTGGAGGAAGGGTGGAGAAGCTCAAAGCCCAAGTTGCTTGAAGTCCAGTGTTAAGGTTCTACAGTCTGTGATGATTTGGGTTGCAATGTCATCTACTGGTGTTGGTCCATTGTATAAAAAAACTAAAACAAAGTCACTGGACCTGTGTACCAAGAATTATTGGAGCATTTCATGCTTTCTTCTGCTGACCAGCTTTTTGAAGATGCTGATTTCATTTTCCAGCTGGATTTGGCGCCTGCCCACACTGCCAAAAGATATCACATTTTTGCATTCCCATTTGTTCCAACAGTGAAAAGAAAAATCTATTGAATTCGCTAAGACCCTACAGAGGATACATGACTTGAATAATGGATGGATGAATGGTTCCTGGAGATCAAACAGTAGAACATGGGGTAGATTCCAAGGGATTGCATGAAAGGATAAAATATATACCCTGAATGCAAAAGTTGCTTTGGATACAAATGTCTGCAAAATGCATGTGCATGTCCTCATTTAACTAACCTTATCTGTGTCTACATGGATATATGGGTGTATCATACTGTAGATATAGTAAAAAAAAATAAAAATAAATTAAGCTTACACAAATTAATCTACAGCATTTCCATAGTAGCCTACTGGTCAGAGACCTTGTGGGCATAGAATTTAAAGACTAACATCCATATTTCAATACATGAAAGGCATACTTACTGCATAAATATACGGAAACATGTCTTATTTGCATGTGTATGAGTTTCCCCTCCCTCACTGTCTCATTAAAAACAAAACAATGAAGAGAGGAACTCGGAAACACAATCTCAGTGACTCAGTGTGACAAAGAAAAACTACTGATACCTGAACTACTCCAAAAGTTTGGAATCAATACGATTTTTTCATGTTTCTGGAAGAAGTCTCTTATGTTCTCCAAGGCTGTATTTTTCTGATCCAAATGCAGCAAACCCGGTAATATTGTCTTTTATCTCAGTTAAAGTTTTCTATGTCAATATATATTGTAAAAATGTAATTTATTCCCACAATAAAAAACGTAATTTTATGCAGCTATTACTTTTTTTTCAGGATTCTTTCATTCTTTCATTCATTCAAAAGAACAGCATTTATCATTGCTCAATAAAAGTTATTATTTTATTTTTTATTTTTATATTACTTAACCAAACTTTTGAATGGTATACTAAAATGTTTTTTCGGCAACAGATCAGAAAGATTTCTAAAGGATCATGTGACTTGGAAGACTGGAGTAACAACTACTGAAAATTCAGCTTTTCATCCAAAATGTAAATTTTAAAATACATAAAAAATAAAAAAAATAAAAATAAAAGGATCTTGTTTCCAATCTTTTGACAATAGTGAGTATGATACCTTTTACCAACTTGCCGCAGATGGTCCAGTGATCATGAAGACTGAAGGTACAAAATTGTTTTAGAAAGTGTTGTCATAAGAGAAATGTGTTTATCCAACAACTCCTGTTGTCTTTTCTAATTAAGTTAGCTTCTAGATCTTCATCGCTAAGTTATTACAGAGATTTGGTACGAAGCAGCAAGTCAGTCATTACAGATGAGACCCCAAAATTCCTCTTTAGATGTAAAAAGAAAAAAGAAAAAAGGTTTTCCACAAATTGTGACATCAACGCTCTGGGTTCCAGACTCTCGCTTTATCAAACCCCACATACTTAAGTAATTCATGAATGGTGTATTCGCTCAACAGGACACAAAGTGGCTGGAGTCTGAGCCAAGTAGTGCTCTTCAAGACATGTACGTCATCCCTTAATCTGAGGGGATTGGGATTATTAGACACAGGCAAGGCCTTTATTAAGTTAAGTGTGGTTACACCCCCTGCCCTGAAACATGCACACATACTCAGCTTATTTCAATCCTCCTGAAGTGGTTAAAAAGAGACAATACAGCACATACACTATCCATATACCATTTCAAACATTCAATATATATTGATGTTTAATACCGTTTGCCTCAATGGAAGCAATTAAAAACTAATTAACAATCCACTGCCAAGTGTTTTAATCATATTAGAATGGCATATAGATCTAACCTGGCCATCAGATCACTGACTATCACGTCATTCACAAGAGGCTGAAGAAGCATTATCTTCATCACAACCTGATCCTCATCCTCTGACCCAGTGTGTGTCTCCATATCCTGTAGCTCAGCATCTAAAGAGCGGTGTGTGGTGGTACCATATTTCTTAAAGACATCAATTTTTACAAACAATATTACTTTGGTACTATATTTGAAGTTTTATTTTGATATCATATTAAAAAAACATTAACCAATCATTGATGTTTTTTTTTTTTTTTTTTTTTATTTATTAGATGGAAGATTTATTAATGGAAGATTTATGAACCTTTTTGCTTAACTGGAAATTCTGACTTGAGGTCAAACCGGAAAGCAAGACTTGAGGCTGAATTAGAGATTCAGACATTAATTCATTAATTCTAACTAAATTGCTTTGAGCAAATTATAAGCTTGTGTTTTAAAATACAAAAATGCATTTAAAACTTGACAGGTATGTCTGTTCATGAGTGCAGCCAGTGAAGACAATGAAGTAAAAAGGTGCATTGTGTTCATTTTTTTTTTTCATGGTACACTGCATTTTTCATTCAAACAAAAAACTCATCAGTCAGGAAAAATAAAATGTATTTTGTCGTGCCATTGAAGATACAGAGTGCCCGAGTAAAACCATGAGTGATTCTTCTAATATGATTGTTAGAACAAGTTACAGACCAGCACAAAGGTTTGCATTCCAGAACAGCATACAAATGCACGTGATAAGACTGATTCAATTTACAAAACATCAATGCTGGGAATGGTGAACTGGTTCTTGTTAACAAAATACAAGAAATTGTTAGAAATAATAGAAGCAAATAAATCACATGACCATCCATTTCTGAATGTCTGCATTGTTCCGTCACTGCAAAAGGAACACTACAACACTTGTATACGGAAGTTGTCACTTTTAGGGAGTAGTATCTTAATTTCACTGAAGCGTAGCTTCCACATTTATAATACCAACTCCGAAACAGTGGCAACACAATGACCTTTGTTACTCAGTATCCTTGTCACAGGGCAGATGGTCAGTGGATAACTGAACTGCAATTTCCAAAGGTGGATTCAAGAAAGTAAAACATTGCAAATGTCAATTTAATGAATTCTTTTAAGAGATAAGACTAACTTCATGACGTGCAAGACAAGTCATAATTTCCGTCGCACATCAGTTATTGTGTACTCAAGGCTTGTCAGTCAGTGTAAATACTGACTGGTTGTCGAACTGCAGTGAAATATATGTGATATATGTTATGTGTGGTTTCTGGATTGAATAAAAAAACCTCTCTCACACACATTTATTTACATATTTATTGAACACATCCATTAAACATTCATACATATACAGTGCTATGGAAATAGTGATCCACACATTTCTTTTATTATTATTTTCTATCTTTCTTTTTTTTCTTTTTTCTTGAATTTCAAAGTGTCATCAATTGATTACTGCCTTGTTTGTCAGAAAACTGCCTACAGTTATTCAGAAAGGTCCTCCAGGTCCTGCACAGTGTTTGGTTTTCCAGGATCTTCTTTATATTTGAGACATTTTAGAACATGATTCTGACATCCATCTTTTCACACTGAGGCTAGAAACCTTCACTGACACTCAAGAAGTATATAGTACATGAAGTTCTGAACAGGATGAAGTGTATTTTATATTTAAACAGTAGTTTCAGTATTTATTTTGGATAAAGCTAGAAATGAACACTCAATCTTCTTAAACATGCTACCTAACCCGTTGAACAGCCGACACCCATCAGCAGATAGGGAGTGTTCCTTTCACATTGCTTTCACAGCACGTTATTATTTCTGCTTGCCAATGTTTCTCACAGTGCTTATAGATCACAATTTTCCCACTAAATTCCATCTCCTGTGAGCTGGTCTCAGTGGGCTATTGTGTTGCTCTAGACTCACATACTCCACCCATAACAAAAGCCCCAGCCAAACTCCCTATACCTCCATACTCTCCAGCTATGTGGTTACCATGGCAACTCTTGCACCATCCCCAAGACATCCGTGTTGACTCAGTCTAGGTACAGTACGGGGCAAGAGCATTGAATGTGATCAAGACAATGTGTGTGTGTGTGTGTGTGTGTGTTAGGGCTGCACGATATTGGGGAAAAATTACATTGTGATATTTAATTTTTCTGCTATATATATTGCGATATGAAATCTAATAAAAATTTTGAAATTTCTTAATTTTCATTTTAAATGATTTAAACATCGACACCATTGTGTCAATTGATTAATATGCGCGAGGGAGAGAGAGCAAGACAGCGCTCGTGTTGTTTGAAGACGGTGAGCGTACGGCCGGGGCTCGCTTGCTCTCTCTCTCTCTCTCTCTCTCTCTCGCCCGTGCTCTCTCTTTCTCTCTCTCTCTCTCTAGCACGCGCTCTCCCGTGCTCTTTCTCTCTCTGCCCTGTTAAAAATTACAGGACTTAAAGACACATGCAAATGATAAACTTTCACTCTATGATGGTTAAGCTGTGCAATTAATCCGCAGATCAATTTCGTCAAGGGCCGGGGAGCAGCTGGCCCGTACGGTTCATGAATAACGGAGCAACTATGACAGCCTACATCGCACATCCTGCGATGTGACTATCGTGGATTTGTACATCGCGATGTCGATGCTTAAACGACACTTCGTGCAGCCCTAGTGTGTGTGTGTCTAAAGAGAGATGGATACAGAAAGAGATTGTAAACACCTGATGGACTACTAATGCCATGCACAATGTCCAGAAACCACCACAAGAGATGTTAATGGATGCTGAGACAGAGAAAGATGAATGGAGATGGGTTTCATCCATGTAATCTCTTAATACCGCCTGAGAAACGCTCCGGCAATGGGCATGTACGTTCGTTATCTGGCTCTGCTGCACAAATTTCCTGGACGGCCTGGTCGAACGCTTCAACCAGACCCTGAAGCAAATGCTGCGGCGGGTGGTTGCTGAGGACAAGATGCTGCCCTATGTCCTCTTCGGCATCTGGGAAGTACCCCAGGCATCCACCGGGTTCACCCCTTTTGAGCTCCTTTTTGGCAGACAGCCCCACGGCCAAAGCCTGGAAACAGCAGCCGGCAGTCCACCACTCCACCATCGAGCATGTCCGGGAGATGTGGAAGAAGATTGACAGTACCACGTGAACCTTCTGAAGCGATGGGTCGGGACCGGACCGGGCCCCAGCTTGCAGCCCTCACTCAGCGACCTCCGGTGGCTGTGGACATGGACCCCCACCTCTCGGCCGCCCAAAATTCAGAGATGCAACGCCTGGTCAGTCAGTTCACCGATGTGTTCTCTCCCCAGCCAAGGGCGGACCCACGTACTCAAACACGATATCCGCACAGCACCCAGAGTGATCGTCCGGCAGCGGCCCTATCATGTTCCGGAGGCTCGGCGCCATGCCATTGAGGAGGAGGTACAGGAGATGTTGAGGTTAGGAACCACTGAACCATCACGCAGTCCTTGGTCCAGCCCTATTGTGATGGTCCCAAAGCCAGACGGCACCTTCCGGTTCTGTAACGATTTGCGCCGCCTGAATGAAGTCTCGGAGTTTGACGGTTACCCAATGCCGTGGGTGGACGAACTCCTGTATCGCCTAGGGAGGGCCCGGTATATTTCGACTCTTGACCTCACCAAAGGCAACTGGCAGGTCCCCCTAACGGAGCAGACCAAGCCGAAGACGGCATTCTCGACCCCTAATGGCCACTGGCAATACCGGGTCCTACCCTTCGGCCTGCATGGGGCACCCGCCACCTTCCAGCGGACCTGGAGCAGCTTCAGAAGGTGCTGTCGGAACTCATTCGACCCCATTTCCCCGCGTCTCCACAGGGACAGGACGACGCTTGGGGGGGGTTGAGTGTCACGCCAGTCCCGAGCACTCATCAGTGTCGCCCTGGAAACAGAGCAGACACACCTGCACCTGCTCATTACGGGCTGAGCGGTCACACCTGCAGCCTATTGGAAACGGGCTTTATAAGCAGCGTCGTCGAACACAGAGGTGAGAGATGTCTCCAGAAGACTCGGCTAACCATTCTCTGTGTTTCCCCTCAAGACACGGACCTCTCGGACCCACACAGCACTGCGCACCAAAGGAGGACTAGAAGGCTGAGCACTGAGCACCGGAAACCCCTCACGTTGGCTATTTTTCCCCACATCACCTCAATAAAATCCACCCTTCGGGGAACTTACATTGATCCTCGTGTCGTGTGCTTCTTCACCCCATCACAATATATATATACATATATATATATATATATATATATATATATATATATATACATACATACATGTATTAGTGGTGGGCCGTTATCGGTGTTAATCTATTCTCAAAGTTGGGTTGGGAGCTGGGTCTATACTAAGCAAGCTCTGATGACTTTCACCTTGATATTTTATATGACCGACTGGCTGAGGCCAGCTTAAAAAGATGCTTAGGACAGTTGACAGGCCACTGCTGCGCATCGTCACGAAAGCTTATCTTTTAACAGGTTTTTAAGCCGTACCGCTTGTCGATTTAAACCTTAAAGCATCCAAACACAAAACGTGGAAAAGCTGAACAGAGTAGCTGGTTACTCGCGCGCTGTGTTCGGTGCGGAGAGAGAGAGAGAGAGAGAGCCGCGTATCACGGACAGCGACACTGAACTGAGCTCTCTTCTGCAAAGTTCTTCTCGAAGTCCCTTCTGCACCTGAACAAACAAATACAAATTGCAGTTTGAACAAACAAAAAGATGTGAAAGAGCCCAATTCAGTACTCGCGGTGTTCTGGTCTTCAGGGCCCATGGTCAAAGGCGTCTCAAAACGCTTGAACACGGAATTTACTTATTTTTGCTCTTGTGCCGACAAATGCATACAAAATATGTCAAAATATCCACCTTGGAAATTAGGCTCGAAAAAACTGTCAGTTATTTCTTAAGTGAAAGTAAACAGTTGAGGAAAAAAATGGAATGTGTATTATATTGGATGCGTTCATCGTCTCTTAAAGTGACCACGCCTAATTTAGCTAATGGCTGCTGTAATGTTAATCCAAGAAAATGAAAGAAAATCACTCACTGCTCTTGACTGAATTACTTTGTAGTTTTAACAGTCAAACCAAAAATTATTCAGACACCAGATATAATTTTTTCTATATATAACAAAACTTTAATAATGTGAGAAATGTTGAAGGTGTCTGAATAAATGTAGGTTTGATTGTATATTTCATTTTTACATTGAAGACTATCCAGTGCTATTTTACAATTAATTATTTGGTTTCTGTACCTTGACACCTACAAATTTGAAAAAAACTTAAACATTGGTTTGAAACAGGCGTAAGGTTGTTTGCACCTTGTGCAATGTGGAATTAGTTTACAGCTTCTTCAAGCACTTTGTGATTAGGGCTGGGCAATATGGAGCAAAAAATATATCTCGATATATTTTGCTATATCTCGATTTACAATATATATCTCGATATCTTTACAGGAAATATAACCCCCCAAAAACTACTGCAAAAACAAATATGCCAAATATTAAATGTTTAGGGCCCTATGAAACGTTTTATTTTTTTTCTTCACCATATGTTTTATTGTTACCTAATTCTGTGTTTTAGCATGTGTAATTATTTAAATGCATAAAAAAACACTCTCTTAAAATCTTAAAATAGCCTTATGTGAAATGTTTTTTTTCCCTTCAGAAATTCTGTGTATTTACATTTTTCTGGTTATCAAACCAAGGCATAAAACATTCATGTAATTTATCTTTTCATTATTTAAAATTAAGCAAACTTTAATTTTTTTTTGGTAAACAAAGGGGACTTACTATTAAAAATAAAACATGGAAGAAATGTTGTGTGATTATTCCTTAAAAAATTATGTTCGTTTCATTTTAATAGTAGTAGTAGTGGGCTATGTACATTCTGCTGAAAAATAGTAATAGATTTCTAGCAAATACTTTTATTTTACAGTTCTGTGTATGTGATACTGCAGTCTATGATGTGATATGAGCTAGTTTTACTCAAATCAAACTGTCAGATGCTCATGAAGTGACTCTCAGTGCAGTTCTGGAGATGTTCTCATATTTATTTAGTTAGAGGAAAGACGCTGAAATCAGCGCAAGTATCACGCACGCTTCCGTAATGAATGAAGATGCGCTTCTGCGCCATTCATTAACACAGACACGCAGAACATGCAGGATTCATATTTAAATAGACTTTTCCGGGTTAATATTTGCAGATATTAGTCCATATCGCAATTTGATGTAAGTGCATGACCTACTTTTAATTCATTCAAAATTTGACAAATTCCATGACATTCCGCGTTAAACTGTAAATTCCGTTTTTATGACTGGATTCCGCGATTCCGTCCACGTTTTCTGCATCGCGGAAATCAAAGGGCCCTACAGTAGACTGCCTGCTGTTCGCCCAACGCCTTAAAACCGAAGTATCTCAATATTAATGGAACCAGTTGTCCTTTTTTTTTTTTTTTTTTGACTAGTTCTCTACACGCGAGGGGAGGGGGGACAAAAGCAAAGAGGCGGGGGGCGAGCGAGCGGGGGCGAGCACAGCAAAGTGGCGGAATCAGAATTAAATATAAACAATATATCGATATATACGATATGGCAAAATCCATATCGTGTTTAAAAAATATCTCAATATATTTTAAATATCGAGATATCGCCCACCCCTATTTGTGATGCATTTTGGAAACAGGAGATGAGCCCCTTTTCTAATGCACCACCTAGCTTGATAAACCCCTTCTCAAAGACTTACTGTTTGTTAATTTTATTTGGGTAACACACATATTCAGAATTCGAATGAGCCATTTAATCTAGATTAATCTAGATTTATTTCAAGATCACAGTGATATTAATCTAGATTAAAAAAAATTAATCTATGCCCACCACTAATATATATATATATATATATATATATATATATATATATATATATTAAAAACATTTTCTTGCTCTGTATCTGCTATTCTAAGCTTGATAACTACAACAGTACATTCAATGTGTTCTGTGACAGAATTCCTGTGCATCAGATGACAGGGTGACAGAACCAAAGCCCTGTTCACAGTGTGGCATATGATCTTCTTGGCTCTGGTTACACACACACACACACACATACGCACACACACACACACGCGTGCGCGTTAGTTTTTTGCGAAAAGTGGGGACATCCCATAGGCGTAATGGCTTTTATACTGTACAAACTGTGTATTCTATCACCCTTCACCAACCCTACACTTAACCCTAACCCTCACAGGAAACATTGTGAATTTTTACTTTCCCAAAAAACCTCATTCTGTATGGTTTATAAGCGTTTTGAAAAATAGGGACATAGGTTATGTCCTCATAAGTCACCCTCTCCTTGTAATACCTGTGTCATACCCATGTAATAATACAGAGTTGTGTCCTGATATGTCACAAAAACAAGAGCTCACACACACACACACACACACACACACACACAAACAATCCACTGTCTTTGAACTACCATATTTCTCTATGCAATTTTAATCAAAAGTAATGCCGAAAAAGCACTTGCACACAAACGCATACAAAAAACAAGCTCCCTCCTCAGAAACACCCAATTATTTTGTTCCAGGAACTTTGATGAGCTTTCTTTTTTTTTAATGAAATTAATGACATGATTTTAACTTTTAATTTACATTTAGTCTGTATATTTTCCCTTAAAAGTATAGAAAGAATTGGCCAGTTCTTTTTTTGTTTTGTGTTGTTTCCAAAAGAAAGACAATTTGACACACAAATAAACAGATCTGTTGAATAACATCATATAAATCTAATTTACTAAAGAATTAAAGAACCAGGAAATTGAGACCTATAACAAATAATGTTTCAAACAATCATAAACAGCTTCACAAAAATACAAAGACTACCCTAAAATTCTATAACTGCATTATCTTTATTAATTTTATTTAATGTATTTTTAAGATGTGTTTAAATTTATACTTATTACATTTAGAACTGACTGATTCTGTCAAACGTTGTTGATAATCACTCTTAAAGCTGTTAAAAGGCTGTCTTTGATTTTGACTAAATTACTATTTATAAGCTCTCCTAAATCTACAAAACCCTGGGTCTCTATATTTTAATCTTCTATCACCATCGAACACAAATAGCCTTTAGTACAGAAAACGCTGCCTTTTCAAATGTACAATATTTGTTTTACATGTGAACATTTAGAAAAATTACTACACGAACAACAAATATATAAGTTACATAAATCAACAGCTAATATATCCTCAAATTCAAGCACTAGTTTTGCAAATAATTTTGTAATGATTAGCAACACAGTTGGGGTTGAATAAATGATTCAAAACTGATGACCTGCTACTGTTAGCAAGTTCTACTTAATTTAACCAATAAAACGTAGTTTTGTTGGTATAAAAGAATGTCGGTTAATTTCTGTCTTGAGTCAGACCAGTTAATACAGATGTTACCATTTTAGGTTACGCTTTTTTTAGTTTATTGATTTACAGTAGTTTGCTATCTGATGTGTTTTTAGTCCGTTGGAATATTTACATCATGAGTGCTTGTAAGTACTTACACTGGAAAATAAACTTGTTTAAATAGTTGAGAATACATAATTATCAACTACATAAATGTTATCATGTTTGAACTCAAACAAAAAAAGAAAAAAGTTCATTATCATTTAGCCTAATTATTACTTAAATATTATCACTTGAAAAGCTGAGTGGCTCCTTTGTGATCAAATGAATGCTGACATTACTTTTTGGAATTTTGATTTCAATTAGAGTTTTTATTTAAGATTTTATTCTTAAAACATTGACGTTTTTTGGGGAAATCACAATCATTTGCAACAAACCACAGTGGAAGATATCAATATGCAAATAATCTTTGTGTATATTATAATAATATGCTTGTATAATGTACATAGTGAAAGTAACACATGTATAATTTATTTAAAAACAACCACTTTAATGCAACTAAAAGTGGAAGTATAAGTGCACAGTATGTGCTTTGCTACAAGCTTTCTTTTAAAAAAAAGTTGTCTGTGTAGAAACACATTTGCATAAAACTAGAGGGTGGCCAAACAGGAAGAATGTAAAGTTGGTCAGTTGGTTGTGCTCTATGCAGTGACCTTTAACTGCTATTCAAGCACTTCGGCATGTGTTTTTACATATCCAATCTAATTTACATTAGATGTAAAAAATAAAAAAATAAAAAACACTTAAAAATTAACTGCGATACTCTTTTGGAGAGTGTTGTACTGAATAAAGTAATTATAAAGTAATAAAGTATAAAGTTGTATTCAGAGAAACTCACCTATATGGCATTTCAAGTCTATGCCCATTAGATATTTTTTCCATAAACTGTAACATTTCTGAGAGACAATTAAGTCAGAAATCAACATGACACAATTATTCTGACACAATGGCCAAAGCACTCTAACTAAACAGGAAGTTTGACTTAATTGTGACATTCTGCACGCCTCTAGATGTAATCTCTAAATTACTAAACTAATTCATAAAGGCTGAATATTATAATGTTTTCCCTAAAAAAAAAAAAAAAAAAAAAAAAAAAAAAAAAAAAAGCTATTACATATGTTTTGATCGAATGAGCAAAACAACACTTCCCGTTAAATGATAACAACTTAGGATATAAACAAGTAAGATTAGGCCCACACGATCATACAGACAACTCTAAACGCACAGTGGAGCCGAAAAGTAAGCAATTAACTAGTTATTAAAAAAAAGCAGAAAAATACCTTAAGTTTCTGGGAAACCTTGAACACCTTCCTGTGCAATTCCCTGAGAAAACAACAGAGCAGACAACTTAACAGTAGTAAAAAGGGCCAGAAACATTCTCTCTCTCTCTCTCTCTCTCTCTCTCTCTCTCTCTCTCTCTCTCTCTCTCTATATATATATATATATATATATATATATATATACCCTGTAATTCCACACACGTCTAGTTCAGATGATAAAAATATATGAACATTTTCTGTTCAACCAATTTTAAGAATAAAGGTTACAAAAAACGACCATCTCCAATACTCAGTATCATTTTGAGAAACGGGCGCAAAATGAACAAGGGTGCCAAGCTAAACAAAACTGTTCCCTCCCACTTAAACTGGCTCATCTGGACGTCTTTCCTTTAAAATAGACCTTAAACGATATATACTTAGGCTACTATTTAAGTGACTTACTCTTGACAGCCTGTTGATATTCGAAATTCAATTGAATGATTTCTTATATTGGGCTGCGTTAACAGAAAGGATCCATGCAATCACAAGCTGAACTATATTATCATGTATTCTTCAACCCCACAGAACCTTATCACAATCCACCTCGTAAAAGCATAATCAGATGTTGCACCAACTTGGCAAACCCATAAACATACCGTTTCGCCTTGTGAAGTCTTTAAAATAAATTCACCAAGATATTACAGAAAATTAATTCTGCGGGAAATCCGTGACAAGGCGGAAATATCCAAACTGCATCGTATGCTATGAAATAAAACCATTCCTCTGGATGCGGATAACTGAAAAGCGTGGAAAGAACTTGTTCGCTTATATATTCACGTGGTTAATAAGATTTTCGCGTCGTTTCACGGTAGTAGAGGAGGGGCTGGCTTCACGACGGTACATGGACTCTGTCCAATCAGAACTATTGTCCTTCTTCACCGTAAAGCATTACTTCATAGCGCCTCCCCATTCTGTCAAACTGAAACTCTCAGCTAGATCAAATAAAAACCAGAAGTGCTTTCGATTTAACCTTTTCAAATAGAATTAATATACATTTAGATTTGCTGATCAATTACTGTAATTTATGACAGCTATTTACAATGTGACTTTCTTTCTTTCTTTCTTTCTTTCTTTCTTTCTTTCTTTCTTTCTTTCTTTCTTTCTTAATAAATTATTCAAAATAAATTTCATAATAACACTGTAATGTAACCATTTAGCGTTGTCCATCAACATCTTGAATGACTGTGACTTTGAGTAGATTTGAGTAATTTTCTAAAGTGCACCCTTAATTTCCTCTTTATTTTTATATTTCTCTTCAATTTTGTTACAGAAATTGAACGAACATGAGTGTCCCAATGACAGGGTGGAAAACCTGAAGCGTTACATTTCATTGCATGCATTACTTTAATCTTTTGTATATTGATAGATTAGTGAACTACTTAATTTTCCATCATGTAACAAATTATGTAGTTGCACTTTTGAATAATTTGCTGCTTTATTTTGCTGTATAGTTTTATGACAGAAAATGACAATCAATAAAAAAATTTTTTTTTTTTAAATCTGAATTCAGTCTTGTATTGTAAAAATTATTATTATATCTTGAAAAAATAATGACAATATTTACAGTTCAGGTATGGCTATTTAAATTGACTGAGACTGAATTTTATCGTGAAAGTATAAAATATTCATGACATTAGCCTGTATTAAAATGCCAGTATATTAGTGCATGCATTTTTCGTAATTATTACTATAGTATCGCCTGACACAGTTCTTGTAATATATGTTTAACTAAGAATTAAACAAAGCCGCAAAAATGTTTTGTAATCATCCATTACATTAGGCCTCCATCAGTTGGTGTACTGATACCTGTTGCCCCCTAGTGTTTGTGTTGTCGTATATATCGCCTATAGTTTAGAAATGTATGTAAACATTCAGAAATATTAACATTTCTTTATTGAATGTTTGTGTAGATGTTATCCTAACACGACTATTCTGACCACTTGTAAATATGAGTGCACATAGCCAAGAGCAAAGAAGTTAAACTGTAAGGAGACGAAAATAAATAAGGAACCTAAATAGTCCAGTAGAGGGGCAGAGACTTACGCCTGTTTCAACACTGTAAAAAAATGAACCATGGGTCTTCTAATTTTTATTTAAAAAAAATTAAGGTGGTAATTTAAAATAGTGTGTATATTTTATTTGAAATTGTGGTTCAGTGTTGTATAGAAAATACTGAGAATTTTTCACAAAGAGATATGTTTTGTTATTATTTTATTATTATTATTATTATTTAAGGAAACATAAGCCATTTTAGGCTTGAATTAAGGAACTGATTAAACTGAAAAAAAATTGTGTTTTTGTGTATTTGAAGTGAATTACCATTTTGCCGTTTTAATTAGGCGTGATTGTTAGTTCCCAGCATGCTTTGCATTTGGCTGGATGTTGAGAATAAATATAGAAATTCAGAGCTACTTTATGTGTTTTTGAGTAAAGGGTAACATATAGTAATGTTTAATGTTCAGTTATATTTGACATTTGAAATATTTTCTGTTATGCTGAAGTTTCTATCTTTACCATTGTGCAGAAGAGGTAAGATTATAAGGTTATGGAAAAATGCATATTAGCACTAAGAGGCATTATGTTTTATTCAATGAGTAATATCTTTGCTGATATTATTGCTGTCATGCTGTATACAGTCTTTTAATCTTTCAAAATAACTAGTGATAGTCAAATACAAACTGACCTTACTCAAAATCACAGACTTTTGAGAAACAAGTAAATGTTGAAACAATGTGTCATAGTGATCATACTTTGTAGTAAATATGTAATGAATAGCACAACACTCAAAACCCCAACCATATTAAGAAATTTGCCTTATCAAACTATTTAAATTGTATATATTTTTGTTGCATATGTTTTATGATTTAAAAAAAAAATTGTCTATCGAAATGTATTTGGTATGTTTGCTATGGAACTAAAAATCAAAATGTATGCTCATCAAGACATTTTCTTACAGTATTAAAAAAACTCTGGTTTAGAGTTTTCTTTGAAACTACTTTCAAATGTCAATGAATAAATAAATACAAAACCTTTTAAAAAAAAAAAAGTTTCATTTTTTATATAAAATTTTGTTTAAAGTAGGGTTTGTTTATATCAATATAAGCTTGCAATATATTTACATGAGAAACTTAGGTCAAGTTTTATTTCATAAAGTTTGATGAGGATGAGCAAAAATAAATAAATAAATAAATAAATAAATAAATAAAATCCAGTAATTCCACACACTGTACTTTACAGACTGTATATAAATGTTGTTTTGCTGCCTAAAGGCTTGTTGACCTGTATCATATGATAACCTATAATATAATAAGGTTTTCCTTGCTTTTTCCTATTTCTTATATAGAGCAGAGTGGCTATTATTTTATGAGAATCTTTCCATTTGGCATTTGGATTGTTAAGACTGATCTCCGGAAGCACCAAATGCATCTACTGTACATGAATGTCCTTTAACTTGCAGAGACTGATGGACAACAACTAGTAACTATGCTTGTGAACTGCAAATTCTGGTAAAGAGAAGTACATTTTTTTCTAATTGAAAAAATACTGCCTCATATTACTGAACAAAACAACATTTAGCAGTTAAAACGGGCAAAAATAAATAAATAAATAAACAAATAAATAAATAAAAATCCTGTTATGGAGAAAGTTAGAACTAGTGTGAATTGATGAATGGAGATAGTGACTGTGACAGCTGGATGTTTGTGAGACTGATGGTTGGTTAGAGATGCCCTGAAAAGGATTTGAATATCGAAGCTAAAGCAGATAAACAACATCCATTAGACTGGTAGTCCAAAATCATGTACATTTGGAGAAATTATTTTTTGTTCTCATTTTAACATGCACTTGTTGGCCACCGTTCCTTAGCAGAAACTGCATGTACAACTCAAGTGAAAAGTCCTGAAGCAACATGCTGCACAACAGTGTCGCAATAATTATTTTCTCCTCTGTCATGCCTTGTTAGCAGCCTCTGCTCACGCAGCAATGTGCAGAATTCATGAATACTCTGTCCAAAGAGCCACGGACAACAATTACATATGTTTTCTTTCCAATACAAAATGAAGTATTGTTTGAGTACTGTAATTTTAACAAAATAAAATGTGGAGTCTCTTAGGATGTTCACCGTGACAGGATGATTGACAGGCTGGATTATGGTATCAGAATGAACATAACTGCGACAGAGTGCGGTTTTATGACATGGTCAAAAGCTTATCTCTTCTGCTACACATTCAAAAGTACCTTTTTTTTCTCAAAAAGAGTACACACTTTTAGGAAGTTGTATAAGTAGGTGAACCAGGATACAGCGTATGTTACTGTATCCAAAGTGACTAATATAAGAGTGATCCTGACACTTTAACAATGCAATGCTACTTAGAACAGGAGGTCAGTGGAATATGCGACAGATGAAAGGTTCTGGCAGTGAATGGATACTATAAGGCCACCAGGTGGTGCCAATCCGTCAACTTCCTGAACAGCTGTAGAAAATATCTTCAATGTTAGACTGGCGGGTTTCACAACATATGTGGCACTCTTTTAATACTTTAAAGAACGTTAGCTGCAACAAAGTGCTTGTGGGGAAAATAACTGACTGAAGATGAAACTCAGCATAGCAGCCTAGTAATGAACTAGTAAAAACATCCTGCCACATGGAAGAGGTCATCTCATTGGAGCTCTTTGCAGTTCTGTATACAATATTATATGACAAAAAAACAAAAACAAAAAAAACATCTTCCACATTTAAGCAGAACCATTTTGCATTCCTGCCTCTGATATTTGGCCAAATACATGAATAGGAATATTGTGATTGCTTTACATTCATTCCTCCAAATCAGAGTGTATGTAACCTGTGGACTGAAGTAGCTTACCTAAATTACTTAAAGGGGGGGTGAAATGCTATTTCATTCATACTGAGTTTTTTACACTGTTAAAGAGTTGGATTCCCATGCTAAACATGGACAAAGTTTCAAAAATTAAGTTGTACGTTTGAAGGAGTATTTTTGTTCCAAAAAAACCTTTTCCGGTTTGTCACAAGTTTCGGAAAGTTTTTTTCGAGTATGGGTCTGTGTGACGTTAAATGGAGCAGAATTTCCTTATATGGGTCCTAAGGCACTTCTGCCGGAAGAGCGCGCGCTCCCGTATAGCAGCGCACTGAGAGCACAGACTCACTGATCAGAGCGAGAGCGTCGCGAAAAGTCACAAAAGAAGAGTGTTTTTGGTTGCCAGGGCAAGACAACCCTGCACAGATTACCAAAAGAGAAACAGCATTAAGGGACCAGTGGATGGAGTTTATTTTTACAGAGCATCAAAGGAGTTGTGAAAGTGTTTTTGTTTGTTCCCTGCATTTCGAAGATGCTTGTTTTACAACCAAGACCCAGTTTGACGCCGGATTTGCACATCGTTTATTTCTTAAGGATAATGCAGTCCCAATGAAAAAGGGTCACGATCGTGTGTTGGAACCTCATGCGGTGAGTAAAACTGCTTCAAATATCTCTGTGTTGTTAACTTAGCTATCAGCGTGTAAGCACATCAAGTAAACAACATGCGATGTTGTCATCAAACTGCACTTTCCACATGTACAACTTAAAAAAAAAAAAAAAAGACGACATAAAGTGGAACTAAGTCATTTTCCAAAACCGCTAAGCAAATATATACAGTTTCAGTACATACCACACAGAGACGCCTTTGCTGATGCTGCTCTTGTTAAATTTCAGCCTCTGGATCTGTGTCACAGCTTCCAGACGCTCTCAATGCAAAAGCTTACTTGCGCTCGTGATTCTTTAGCTCCGCCCACACGTCATGCCTCTAGGCGCTCGTGTTTTTCCGGGAAAAATCGGTACAGACTATCTTTCTCTTATAAATATAATAAAAATAAAGACTTTTTGTAGTTATGAAGGATGCAGTACTACTCTATAGGTACTCAAGATTAACAGGATATTGAGTGAAAACGAGCATTTCACCCCCCCTTTAAAGGTGCACTGTGTAATTTTTAACGGCATCTAGTGGTGAGGGTGAGAATTGCAGCCAACGGCTCAGTCCCCGTTCACCCCTCTCTTTACAGAAGCTAGGTGGCCGACAGAGGTAAAGATGTCGTCGAGACAGCAGAGAGCAATGAGATTTAATTACAAAGGTAAATCAAGGAATAAATCAATGTTATTGTGAATATTAATGTACTTGTTCATCACTGTCAGTGTTTTATTCGCAAAAACAACAAAGTGACGAAACGTGCTCTGTAGAGTCGTTTGTCCATTTAGGGCTACTGTAGAAACATGATGGCGACTTCCCTGTAGGGGGACCCACGGTGTATGTAGATGGAAATAGCTCAATATAAGGTAATAAAAACATAACTGTTCATTTAGGAAGGTCTTTATACTCCTCTGAAAATATAGTTATTCTGTTAATAGATTGTTGTAAATGTTACACATTGCACCTTTAAGTATATTTAAACTTAATATTATGCCACAGAGTGATTTATGAAAATACAAAGAAAAAACGCAGAGCACAGCTATAAATGTGTAAATGAAAGGAAACAATTTTAAAAGCAAAAGATTCAAGACATTCAGATATTATATAAATGACTTTGACCCCTATAATTAAGTTGTTTTTCTAGAGTTTATTCTCAAAAAATTCCTGGCTATTGTAATTTCACAAATCCCATGACATTTACTAAGCCACATTAACCTTTGAATTCTGACCACTGAAACCAAGAATGTCCTTCAAGGTCAGGACTGACAGACCTGTAATCAAAAGGTTTACTGTCTGTTATAACTATTGCACCAAACTAAGTAAAACAACTTGATTTAAACCTGTGCACTACAACTTATCATATATAATTCACTTTAAGTACAATACTAAATTTTAGTAGTATCAATACAGCTTTAGAGCTCAAAAGAATAAAAGCCACTGTGCGAAAATAAAATGTAGTTCAATTCAGATGTTTTCTTCAGTTTTGAGATATGTCAGAGAGTTTTTCCTTTTGCCTTTGGATTTTGTAAGGCAGAAAACTTTGGAAAGCTACTTTGGAAAGTATTTTCAAAAGCAATATACAGGTCAAATGAATTAATATTATCTTCTAATTTCTGAAGTTTCTCATTTTTTATGTATACACCTCAAATCAAACTTTTTGTCAAATTAATAAAACAAACAAAAAATAAATAATAATAAAAAAATAATTTAAAACGTTCAATAATTTTTCTAGTATTATTCTGTCTCCAGCTCAGTGTTGTACAATAAGTGAAACACTGTCATCTATGGCTTGACAAGGGTACACGGTTTAAGAATCCTCTTTTACTCGCATTGTACACAAATAACAAAGATGCAGAGAGTTTAATTGTTTTTACTGTTAAAGTTGGACATATTTATCCATTACTTAAAGTTGCGGTAGGTAACTTTTGACGCTCTAGCGGTTAATAAACAGAACTGCTTGCGTCTTGCGGAAGAACATTGTAGCCGGAACTACTTCTCTCTGTTTATGTCTATGAAGAATCACAAAGGTACTGGGTTACTCCGCCGCGGTACCCCCGAAGCAATCTAAAATAGTCCGAATATAAACACTTATTATAGGTGCACCCTAGTGATTCAGGACAAGCTAAAAACATGGTTTGGAAAATGGATTCATGGTGTACTCGCTTATTATATACATTTTTCTAGATCTTGAACACAAACAAAGTTACGGACCGCAGCTCTGATAGTTTTTTTTTTACCGGGAGCAGATGACTTTCTGCAAATGGCAATAGGACCACTGGGAGGAGCCAGAGGAGCTTGATTTTTTCACAGATTATCTAATATGTACATAATGACAGGTTTAACAAATATGTAAAAAAATATATTTTTACAAAAGTTACCTACTGCAGCTTTAAGAGTAGCTTCAACATATTGTTGTATAAAGTTAAACGTTTTTGTGACATGAATCCTTTATAAGTGATGACTTTAGCACAACAGAGTTGTTTTAACTTCTCAGACCATCTGTTGTGAGTGTGACTGCTGTGACAGTTGATGTACGATGCTGCTGATGTGTTATCTGGTGTGCCCAATACAATAACAAAGATAACAGCAGCCTCGTACATCAGCAGCGTCACTGTAGTGTTGTGAATGCATTCACAACAGACCCGGAAGAGAAGACAATGCTGAATAAAGTCGTACTTTTTGTAATTTTTGGACCAAAATGTATTTTCGATGCTTCAAAGAATTCTAACCGACCCTCTGATGTCACATGGACTACTTTGATGATGTTTTTCTTACCTTTTCTGGACATGGACAGTATACTGTATATACGTTTTCAATGGAGGGACAGAAAGCTCTCGGACTAAATCTAAAATATCGTAAACTTTGTTCTGAAGATGAAAGGAGGTCTCAAAGGTTTGAAATGACATGAGAGTGAGTCATTATTGATCTAATTTTCAATTTTGGGTGAACTAACCCTTTAAGTACTTTCAAGTTAGTAATCTTACAGAAGTTAAAAACTCATTCTCCTTTTCAATTTTTTTTTTGTCTTAGTACTGAAGCAAGAAGTTTGTTGTGATGTTAATGTCATTATTGTATGCTCTGAGAGCTTCTTGGGCATCCATTCTTAAGAAACCCATCTCCATTAATCTTGCAACCTGGTAAAAAAAAAAAAAAAAAAAAAAAAAAAGTTAGTATCTGGCAAAAAAAAGTTTATTCTAGCGACCCATGACACAAATCTTCCTGATTGAAGGTGAAATTAGAAATAGAATTGTTCACACAAAAATTACAATTTGCTTAAAATGTACACTTGCTCAGGCCACTGAATATGTATATGATATTGTTTCTTAATCAGAACAAATTCAGGGAAGTTTAGCACTACATAACTTGAGTGAATGGGTGCCATCAGAGTGAGGGTCCAAACAGCTGATAAAAACATCACAATAATTCATAAGTAATCCACACGACTCCAGACCATCGCTTAACATATTGTGAAATTAACTTTAAACTGTTGAACGTACACTTTCAGCAAATTTCCAATTTTGGGTGAACTGCTTGGGTAATTAATTGGCATATAATCTCACCTGCTCCTCAGCCACAGCGGTGTTATCCGGCGGGTGCATATAGGGCTGTTGTTGCTGGTTGATTCTGTCCTCTATCCTCTTAGTGAAGGAAGAATTGGTTCCCATTCAGGAGACCTGTCTTCTGAATTAATGACAATAATTATTTTATTTTTTTTTGGGGGGGGGGGGGGTGCTCATTTTCACTCAATCTCCTGTTAATCTTGAGTACCTATAGAGTAGTACAGCATCCTTCATATCTCCAAAAAGTCAGTAGCACTTTATTTTACAGTCCTGTTCCCCATGTACATACCATGTACTTATTATAGTAATTACAATAACTATGTAATAACTAGGTACTAACCCTGAACCTACCCCTAAACCTAACCCAACCCCATTGTAGTTACCTTCTGTTACCAGAACTTTCTTAGATAAATACACTGTAAGTACACTATAAGTACATGTTAGTACACGTAGTGTAAAATAAAGTGCAACCAAAAAGTCGTTAGTTTTATTATATTTATAAGAGAAAGATAGTCTGTACCGTTTTGTTTTTTTTTTCCGGAAAAACACGAGCGGCTGGAGGCGTGACTTGTGGGCAGAGCTAAAGAATCACGAGCGCGAGTAGGCTTTTGCGTTGAGAGCGTCTGGAAACTGTGACATTACCGTGAGGAGAAAACCATCATCCAAAACAAACCATGGGTAACAGTCAGATTCAGCCGTATATTTATGATCCAGAATCAGATCACGGGCTGAAATTGAATAAGAGAAGCAGCAGCAACCACTTCAGCAGGACGTCTCTATGTGGTATGAATTGAAAATCCGGCGTCATACTGGACCTTGTTTGTAAAACAAGCATCTTCGAAATGCAGGGAACAAACAAAAACACTTGCACAACTCTGTTGATGCTCTGTAAAAAATAAACTCCATCCACTGGTCACTTAATGCTGTTTTTTTTATTTTGGTAATCTGTGCAGGGTTGTCTTGCCCTGGCAACCAAAAACTCTTTCGCTCTGGTCAGTGAATGTCTCTGCTCTGCTCTACGGGCGCACGAGAGCTCTTCCGGGAGAAGTGCCCTTAGGACCCATATAAGGAAATTCCGCTCCATCTAACATCACACAGACCCATACTCGAAAGAAACTTTCCGAAACGTGTGACAAACCGGAAGGAGTATTTTTGGAACAGGGAGCACAGGGAGTTTGTATTTTTGGAACAAAAATACTCCTTCAAACGTACAACTTAATTTTTGAAACTTTGTCCATGTTTAGCATGGGAATCCAACTCTTTAACAGTGTAAAAAACTCAGTATGCATGAAATAGCATTTCACCCCCCCTTTAAAGTCACCATGGAAAAAAATGGAATAAAGCAATTGTTTATTATAAATCATCTGTGGGACATCACGTCGTCTCAGGTGTCACAACGAGTTACAGCCAATGAGAGAGAAAGGCATGGGTTTGAGGTTAGAAAAGCAGCAGCAGCCACATGGCTTTAAGAAAAGTCTGGAAACAAGAAATGGAGCAATTTTTTTCATTGCGCAAACAATATTTCTTCCTGTTGTTCATTTTCAAATAACTCATTTCACTTGTTGTTTCACATCATTCCCATTCAACTTCGTGTTGTGTGTTTTCGTGACAAAATGTGGTTTGGGGATGAGATAGAGTCATTGGGTGACCGAATTGTTGTCAGTTCGTGAAGTGTGTGACCCCCTGTTATGGATCATTTACATAGTGTCACATAGTGTGAACATTACGACTTCAAGACAGCCAAGAAGGCTGGTAGTCTGAACAGCACAGCAATCTGCCAATGTTTTAAGTCGTGAAGTGTGAATATTTTGTATTATAAATCATCTGTGCATATCATTATTATTATTATTATTATTCATGCATCCTTATAATTTTTAATCAAAAACATCCCCTCCCAGCCTAGCGTGTCACAATGAAATTGCACCTCTCCTCCTCATAACCATCCAATGCTCAACACTTATGACCTTGCTCTCCAACACCCAGGAGAGCCACCATGTAAGGCATAGTTCCCCTTCAGGAACTACTGCTGCGTGGATTCGCAGTGGGAACGCCCCCAACGTAGTGCATCTGAAGCATGAATGAAATCAGTCAATGCCGAGAGTGAGCGTGACGGAGAATGACATCATCGACCAGGAAATTATAAACATACAAGAAAGTATGTTCCCCCCTGTACTCGATTTCTAATGGATGGGGATTCACACCAACTATGTGTGGCTTGTTTAGGAGTGCAGCATGCCCATGCAGTTCTCAAGGAGGCTTACTGAGAGCATTGTGAGCGTCTGCCCTTAAGGACGCTGCGCTCCCGTCAATCGCTCTTTGAGGAAAGCGGTTCGATGCACATTTCCCGCTGCTCAGGCAGGCTCCATTTTGAGCTCCGTCCTATCTCGGCCTTCACCGATGAGATCCAGTGTCTCTATCCCAGCTGTGGAAGCATGGTTCGCCGCTACTTCTCCCCACGTTGAGACACAGCATGATGTTCCCGAGCATTGGCTGTCCAGTTCTAAGGAGCTGGATGTTGAAAGACTGGGAACAGAGGAGGCTGGAGACTCGTCACTCCGGTCTCCCCCTGATGAGGAGCTTATTGATGTTTGTCCCATGCTGTAGAAAAGCTCAGCACCGGCGCTCCCCACCAGACCTTTAAAAAATACTTCAACACTGGTGGGGAAGGCTTACCCGGCAGCTGGCCAAGCGGCAGCCTGCAAGCACGCCCTGGCTATGATGCAGGCTTATCAGGCTGATCTGCTTAAAGAGGCTAACGAGCAGGGAGAAATTTCAGCTGATATTATTAAAGAATTCAGGCAGACTGCTGATCTTTCTCTCCAGGCCACCAAGGAGACAGCTAGATCTATTGGCCATTCTATGGCCACGGAGAGGCATTTATGGATAAACCAGACTAAAATGAATGAGAGAGAAAAATCTGTCTTTTAAATGCCCCGGTTTCTTTGGTGATGCATTACAATCTGTCACTGAGAGACTCCAGGAAGAGAAGAAACAGTCTGCCACTTTTTATAAATTTATCCCACTCAAAGTTAAGATTTCTGGGGCTGCTGGTCGAGGGCAGCCCTAGCCATCGAGTAGCTCCTCAAAGAGACTGCAACAGAGAGACTGGAGGGACGAGGCGGGACGCTCTCAGGCGCGGTCTTCGTGAGGGCAGGGCTGTTCTGAGGACAGTCATAGAAGGGCCCGGTGAGTGTTTTCCTGAGGAACCTATAGAACAGGTTCCTCCCTCCAGCAGGGAGTCAGGATAGTTACTTTGTCGTTCCAGAGAAAGACGGGGGTTGCGTCCCATTTTAGATCTGTGTCTCTTGAACCACTCTGTAGGGAAGCTCAAATTCAAGATGCTAACACACAAACAAATCATGTCACAAATCAGGTCGGAGGACTGGTTTGTCACGGTAGACCCCGAGGTGGTGGAGCTCCTGTGGGAACACTTTGGTCATGCCAGGCTAGACCTATTTGCTTCCTGAGAGTCATCACACTGTCCACTGTGGTTCTCTCTCAGCCACCCAGCCCTCCTGGGGTAGGATGTCATGGTACAGGCATCGCCTGTACGCTTTTCCCCCGATTGCTCTGTTCCCGGGAGTTCTGGAGAGGGTTCACCAGGACGGGTTCACGCTTTTGTTAATAGCCCCATTCTGGCCGGCCCGAGTATGGTTTGCGGACGTAGTGTCTCTCCTCGACAGCTCTCCCCTGGAGATACCAGTCAGGAGAGACCTACTCTCTCAGGCAAGTGGGTCGATCCTTCACCCCTGCCCAGAACTCTGGAAGCAGTGGACTTGGCCTCTGAGGGGGCCCAGCTCATAGAATCTGGTCTCTCGACTGAGGTTGTTGACACCATCCTCCATTACAGAGCTCCTGCCACGAGGAAGCTTTATGCCACAAGGTGGAAACTCTTCCATTCTGGTGTGGAAAGATGCCCACTTATATCTCGCTTCCTCCGTGGCACCTTGAGGCTGAGGCCAGTAGTATGTACGTGGGTGCCATCCTGGGACCTGGCCATTATTCTAGAGGGCCTCTACCTAGCTCCCTTTGAGCCCATTGAAGAAGTGTCAGAAAGGTTTCTTACTCTAAAGACCATTTTTCTTCTTGCTATCTCATCTCTAAAAAGAATAGGAGATATTCAAGCACTTTCTGTGGCTCGCTCGTGCCTGGAATTTGCTCCTGGCATGGCTAAGGATTTTCTTCATCCTAGGCCAGGATATGTTCCTAAGGTTCCTACTATGGTAGTTAGACCTATCATACTGCAGGCTTTCTGCCCTCCTCCTTTTTTGACATCTGACCAGGAGAAACTCAATTTGCTATGCCCAGTGAGGGCTTTAGATGCACATGTTCATAGAGCTGCCCTGTGGAGAAAATCAGAACAGTTGTTTATCTGTTTAGGGTCACCCAACAAGGGGGGCCCTGCATCTAAGCAAAGGATGAGCAAGTGGGTGGTTGAGGCCATCTCACTCGCATGTGAGTCGGCAGGACAGCCATCACCTTTGGCTGTACGAGCACATTCTACTAGGAGTATGGCCGCTTCTAAAGCTCTTCTTGCAGGGGCTGATCTTGAAGATGTTTGTGATATGGCAGGATGGTCCTCACCGCACACATTCGTCAGATTTTATAGTCTTGATCTTAGCTCTACTCCTGGGGCACAGGGTCTCTCGTCAGCTTGTGTTTCCTAACCACACTACTGGGACTGGCTTGTATGGGACATGGGTATAAGCATTCCCACTGCGAGTTCACGCAGCATTAGTTCCTGAAGGGGAACGTCCCGGGTTACGTATGTAACACTAGTTCCTCGAAGGGAATGGACGCTCCATTCCCTGCATTACCAGGTTGTGGTGCGGTGTCCTGCCATACTCTCAGCATCTCCTTGGATCGCTTCAGTTCAGTACAGTCAAAGCTGATGCGCTTGTAATTCTGGGGTGCTGTATAATTTCCTGGTCGATGACATCACTGTCCGTGATGCTCACTCTCGCCATGATATTCTATTAGTTGTATTTCTGTTTTGCATAAAACTGAAGAATATTCGGTACATCCTATACCAGTGATCCTCAAATCTGGCTTGCGAGATCCACTTTCCTGCGAAGTTTAGCTCTAACCCTAATCAAACACGCATGAGTTTGCTAATCAGTGTCTTCAGGATCATTAGAAAATCACAAGCAGGTGTGTCTAATTAGAGTCGGAGCTAAACTTTTCAGCTAAACTGAAATTAACTTTTGCATGGATTTTATTGAAAAGAGAACATATGAATATGCTTTTGAATTTTTCATGCCTCATGGGTTTACATTATCTTAACAAGCAAAGCAATTCAACATTCATTTCTGGGTGTGTCTGTGAAACATAGAGGTACCATCCATCCAAATAGTTTTGTGCATGCATGAACCATAGACAGTAAAAGAAATGGACACAGCGACCCCATTGGAACTCAACTGAGACAATTGAAGCCCATTTTTAGTGTTTTTTAGCACTTCCGTTTCTGACGCACAGACTCAAACGAAGCTTGACGACGTGCAAACTGCCATCGTTATTCTTGCAGAGACGGCGAGCTTGAGCAGGGAGTTCTTTGGCGTGAGTGAGCAGGAGTAAGTATTCTGATTAATTATTTTGTAAAGTATTTTAAAATGTAACGCCAGTACGCTATATTAAGTTAATTGCCTGCGAGCTTCTCCTCCTGTCTGTACGGTAATGCAACAGAGAGTCGAGTGGTTATGACGCAATCGTTAGCCTATTTTTTTACAAAAACTGTTTCTACGGGGCCATAATATAACATAGAAGGTAATGGAGCCCTTTATACATTGTCGTGTATCTTTAGAAATAAATAATGGACAAACGGAGTCTTTAAACGCCTCAGATGTAAAGTTATTCGCTGTCAAAGTGACGCCAAAATGAATGGGAGTTAATGGGAATGCTAACGCAAGTGAAGTTCTGCTACAAGATGGCAGCACGCAGCCGACTTCAACTTCCGGTTGACTTCCTTGCTGCCCGACATGAACGCCATATAGGGTGACCATATTTTAGTTTTCCAGAAAGGGGACAGTGGGTGTGGGCGGGGACAGGGGCTTGGGCCTGGTTGCTTGGTGGTTAAAGTAGTGCCCAAAGTATTGCAATGACCATATCCCAAATATTAAAACTGAAAAT
The DNA here is from genome assembly GCF_023724105.1 of Carassius gibelio. Classification (NCBI taxonomy): domain Eukaryota; kingdom Metazoa; phylum Chordata; class Actinopteri; order Cypriniformes; family Cyprinidae; genus Carassius; species Carassius gibelio. Next base: position 21,719,389 of record NC_068371.1, read on the forward strand.
GTAATTTACATACCTAAAATACATGTTTTACAGTCACTGTTTGTCACGGTTCATGAATTCACGCTCTCTCTTTGGTCTAGCGTGCTGTTGTGTGTGTGTCTATGGGCATGGTCACTGATCAGCGATGATCAGCAGCGCCAGCTGGTTTCAATTGTTTGTCTCCTATATAAGTTCAGTAACTGGTGTTTCATGTGCTCCCGTACCTGTTCCTGTGTCCCTAGTTCCTGCCTGAGTCTTCCTGTATCGTCGTCGTTCCTGGATCTTCACCCAGCACTGGATTACCGAGCATCGTCACAAGGATTACACACGCACCAGGTTCAAGGGATCATCACGAGACCAAGCACCATCATCCGTTGCCCACCGAAGTCCCTGTCTCACCGTTCCATCAGCCTTGTGTCCGCCCACCTGTGTTTCCCTGTGATTCATCTTGCATTTCTGACTTTTGTGCTGTTTGTCAATAAACACGCCTTGCGATTACATCCTGTCTCTGTGTTACGTAACACTGTTATGCATATTGATCATAAACACAGCTAAAAATCTTCCTAGCAGTTGCCCTCCTTCACAAACTTTAACATCTAGCTATTATAGTTTTATCATAGGCAGAATGCTAAATGTTTCAAAACAAGCATTTTAGTCAAATGTAATTAAGCAACATTTCAAACCTTTAACCCACGGGGAAAATCAACTCATTAAGGCCCTGATATACTTCAAACAAAATCAAAGAATAAACTTATATGACATAATTTAGAACAAAATCAGGTCAAAATGAAGTCAAGTCACCTTTATTTCTATAGCGCTTTAAACAAAATGCATTGCGTCAATGCAGCTGAACAACATTCATTAGGAAAACAGTGTGTCAATAATGCAAAATGATAGTTAAAGGCAGTTCATCATTGAATTCAGTTATGTCATCTCTATTCAGTTAAATAGTGTCTGAGCATTTATTTGCAATCAAGTCAACGATATCGCTGTAGATGAAGTGACCCAGACTAAGCAAGCCAGAGGCGACAGTGGCAAGGAACCAAAACTCCATCGGTGACATAATGGAGAAAAAAACCTTGGGAGAAACCAGGCTCAGTTCGGGGCTCTAGTTGTCCTGGTCTCCGCTGTCTTTCAGGGCAGTAGAGGTCCTTTCTAGGTGCTGATCCACCATCTGGTCTCGATACGTACTGGATCCGGGTGACTGCAGTGACCCTCTGATCTGGATACAGACTGGATCTGGTGGCTACGGTGACCTCGGAATAAGAGAGAAACAGAAAAATATTAGCGTAGATGCCATTCTTCTAATGATGTAGCAAGTACATAGGGTGTTATGTGAAGTGTTCCCGGTTTACCTAATTAATGCAGCCTAAAAATCCTTTAACGGATTTGGATATTAAAAGCATATTATTATGTTATGTGTAAGCCAGGTTAAAGAGATGGGTCTTTAATCAAGATTTAAACTGCAAGAGTGTGTCTGCCTCCCGAACAATGTTAGGTATGTTATTCCAGAGTTTAGGCACCAAATAGGAAAAGGATCTGCTGCCCGCAGTTGATTTTTGATATTCTAGGTATTATCAAATTGCCTAAGTTTTGGGAACGTAGCAGACGTAGAGGATTATAATGTAAAAGGAGCTCATTCAAATACTGAGGTGCTAAACCATTCAGGGCTTTATAAGTAATAAGCAATATTTTAAAATCTATACGATGTTTGATAGGGAGCCAGGGCAGTGTTGAAAGGACCGGGCTAATATGGTCATACTTCCTGGTTCTAGTAAGAACTCTAGCTGCTGCATTTTGGACTAGCTGTAGTTTGTTTACTAAGCGTGCAGAACAACAACCCAATAAAGCATTACAATAATCTAACCTTGAGGTCATAAATGCATGGATTAACATTTCTGCATTTGACATTGAGAAAATAGGCCGTAATTTAGATATATTTTTGAAATGGAAAAATGCAGTTTTACAAATGCTAGAAACATGGCATTCTAAGGAAAGATTGCGATCAAATAGCACACCTAGGTTCCTAACTGATGACGAAGAATTGACAGAGCATCCATCAAGTCTTAGACAGTGTTCTAGGTTATTACAAGCAGAGTTTCTAGGTCCTATAATTAACACCTCTGTTTTTTTTTTCAGAATTTAGCAGTAAGAAATTACTTGTCATCCAGTTTTTTATATCAACTATGCATTCCATTAGTTTGTCAAATTGGTGTGTTTCACCGGGCCGTGAAGAAATATAGAGCTGAGTATCATCAGCATAACAGTGAAAGCTAACACCATGTTTCCTGATAATATCTCCCAAGTGTGTAACATATAAAGCGTGAAGAGTAGCGGCACTAGTACTGAGCCTTGAGGTACTCCATACTGCACTTGTGATCGATACATCTTCATTCACTGCTACGAACTGATGGTGGTCATATAAGTATGATTTAAACCACGCTAATGCACTTCCATTAATGCCAACAAAGTGTTAAAGTCTATGCAAAAGAATGTTGTGGTCAATTGTGTCAAACGCAGCACTAAGATCCAATAAAACTAATCGAGAAATACACCCACGATCAGACGATAAGAGCAGATCATTTGTAACTCTAAGGAGAGTCAAGTCAAGTCACCTTTATTTATATAGCGCTTTAAACAAAATACATTGCGTCAAAGCAACTGAACAACATTCATTAGAAAAACAGTGTGTCAATAATGCATAAGTATCATAAGTACCGAGCAGTCTCAGTACTATGATACGGTCTAAATCCTGACTGGAAATCCTCACATATACCATTTTTCTCTAAGAAGGAATATAATTGTGAGGATACCACCTTTTCTAGTATCTTGGACAGAGAAGGGAGATTCGAGATTAGTCTATAATTAACTAGTTCTTTGGGGTCAAGTTGTGTTATTTTGATGAGAGGCTTAATAACAGCCAGTTTGAAGGTTTTGGGGATATATCCTAATGACAATGAGGAATTAATAATAGTCAGAAGAGGATCTATGACTTCTGGAAGCGCCTCTTTTAGGAGCTTAGATGGTATAGGGTCTAACATACATGTTGTTGGTTTAGATGATTTAACAAGTTTATACAATTCTTCCTCTCCTATAGTAGAGAATGACTGGAACTGTTCCTCAGGGAGTCTGTAGTGCACTTTCTGATGCAATACTGTAGCTGACGGCTGAATGGTTGCAATTTTATCTCTAATAGTATCGATTCTAGAAGTAAAGTAGTTCATAAAGTCATTACTGCTGTGGTGTTGGGAAATGTCAACACTTGTTGAGGCTTTATATTTTGTTAATTTAGCCACTGTATTGAATAAATACCTGGGGTTATGTTTGTTTTCTTCTAAAAGAGAAGTAATCGGATCTAGCAGTTTTTAATGCTTTTCTGTAGGATAGGTTACTTTCCTGCCAAGAAATACGAAATACCTCTAGTTTTGTTTTCCTCCAGCTGCGCTCCATTTTTCAGGCTGCTCTCTTTAGGGTGCAAGTACAGCATGCTCATTATACCATGGTGTCAAACTGTTTTCCTTAACCTTCCTTAAGCGTAGAGGAGCAACTGTATTTAAATGGCTAGAAAAGAGAGAGTCCATAGTTTCTGTTACATCATCAAGTTGTTTTGAGGTTTTGGATATGCTAAGGATACATCATGAATATAACTTAAAAAGCAGTCTTTTGTGGTAGAAGTGATGGTTCTTCCATCGTTGTAACAAGCAGTAGAATTTACAATTTTGGCTATATGAAGTTTGCACAAAACTAAATAATGATCTGAGATATCATCACTTGGCTGCATAATTTAAACACTATCAACATCAATTCCATGTGACAGTATTACATCTAGAGTATGATTTCGACAATGAGTAGGTCCTGAAACGTGTTGCCTAACCCCAATAGAGTTCAGAATGTCTATAAATGCTGATCCCAATGCATCTTTTTCATTATCAACATGGATATTAAAATCACCAAATATTAAAACTTTTACTGCAGCCAGAACTAACTCGGATGTAAAATCACCAAACTCTTTAATAAAGTCTGTATGGCGCTATCAAGGAGGAGCAGTGGAAATCCTGGAGCTGTGTTGTTGTTGTTATTCCACCCCTTAACTTAATTTTTTTTTTTTTTTTTGTACAAGCAAACCCTGGTCTTGTACATAGTTATTTGTGGTCACAATTGTGGACCTTGTTCAACCTTGGAAAATAAATAAATAATCAGAAAAAAATAAAGTCTGTATGGTGCCTTGGTGGCCTGTATACAGTAGCCAGTGCAAACATAACAGGGGATTTATCATTAACATTTGTTTCTCTGGATAATGTTATATGAAGCATCATTACTTCAAACGAGTTATACTTGAAGCCTGCCCTCTGAGAAATCCTGAAAACGTTGTTATAAATTGAAGCATCACCTCCCTTTTTGCCTTTTAGACGCGGCTCATGTTTATAACAGTAATCTTGAGGGGTGGACTCATTTAAAATAATGTAATCATCAGGTTTTAGCCAGGTTTCTGTCAAACAGAGCACATCCATTTTATGATCAGTGATCATATTATTTACAAAAAGTGTTTTCGTAGAAAGGGATCTGATATTCAATAAGCCAAGCTTTATCATTTGTTTATCCATATTGCATCTGTTTTTCATTTGTTGAACCTTTAATTAAATTGTTAATCTTAACTTGGTTTGGACGTTTTTTGTATTTTCTAGTTCGGGGAACAGACACAGTCTCTATAGTGTGATATCTAGGTGAAAGAGTCTCTATGTGCTGATAATAAACTGACCTCTGTGACGTGAGGCAGCTAGCAGACGGTCGGTTTAGCCAGTCTGTCTGCTTCCTGACCTGGGCCACAGTTAGTCAAGTATGAACACTAAGACTATTTGCCATATTTCTAGAGAGAAGAGTGGCGCCACCCCAGGAGGGATGAAGACCATCTCTTTTCAACAGGTCAGGTCTGCCCCAAAAGTTTGTCCAATTGTCTATGAAACGTATGTTATTCTGTGGGCACCACTTAGACATCCAGCCATTGAGTGATGACAATCTGCTATGCATCTCGCACCACGGTAAGCAGGGAGGGGACCAGAGCATATTACAGTGTCTGACATCGTGCTTGCAAGTTCACACACCTCTTTAATGTTATTTTTAGTGATCTCCGACTGGCGAAGTCGAACATCATTAGCGCCGGCATGAATAACAAACTTACTGTATTTACATTTAGCAATAGCCAGCACTTTTAAATTTGCCAATATGTCAGGCACTCTGGCTCCCGGTAAACAATTGACTATGGTGGCTGGTGTCTCTATATTCACGTTCCATACAATAGAATCACCAGTAACTAGAGCACTTTCATCAGGTTTCTCAGTGGGTGCATCAGTGGGGAGAACCTGTTTAATGTTTTGATCGGAACAGAAGAGCGGTGTTTATCTTTGAGATTCCATTTGTCTGTGGCGATTACACAATAGGTGGGTGTGTTCTGAAACTCCACCTTCTTTGACACACAATTTTTTTATAAGTTATACAAGCTCCAAATACATTTAAAGGGTATACAATAAATGAAATGACAAACGAACATATAATAGTAAACTTTAGTTTTTTATCAAAACAATTTATACAGTTTAATAAAATAAATGAACACTAATCAAATAAAGCACCAAACTGATTCCAATATTTCACAATACATAATTCTAAAGTTTTAAGACTATGAGCCATTCACACTTCCCATAATAGACTGATTATGGAATGGTTCTTTTGTATTGCAAACATGATACTTGACTCTGAACTGCTGCTAATCATTATTCATTTGTCTATAATATTCTGACCATTGGGGCCCATCTCACATCTCACAGATTGCCTACACTTCTTCATTTTATTGTTGTTGTGTAATCTACTCCAAGCCTCCAGCAGCGCAGGGGTTTCAGAATGTTCAGAAACAGTATACTGTCGCTCAGCCTTTTTGAACTTCTTTTTGCCCCGAAACTAATAACTAAAACATACTTTGTTTGAAGTATATCTGGGCCTTTAACAGTTTAAAAGTAGCCATAGAAGAAAAAAAAAACAGACTTGGCAACCCTGCATTCAGCACGAGCTGTATGAGTCAGATTTGACTGATCATGGCGGGTTGAGGAGAGAGAGATGGCTGATCAAAAGAGATTTAAATACTCTGTGTATTGATAGCAGCTCCCTGATGCGTGAAAATTATGCAATATCAGAATGTTTGCAGGGAGCAGGAGGGATATGGAATTTTTTTCAGAAAACTTCTTGCACAAAATAAATTCAAGCACTTTTAAGGACCTGCATCAACGTATGTTTATTTTCAAAAACTTTTCCAGGGCCTTGAATTTTTTTTTTTTTTTTCAGATTAACAAACTTTCAAGGATTTCAAGGATCCATGGGAACCCTGTAGCTACTAAAGGTGCCAGAGCTGCACAGAGTGCTTGTGCGTAGAATGATAAGCTTGAAACAACACGGAGTAGTCACAGTGTGCAGGCTGTGCAGCCCTCCGAGCCAAGAGGGTCTGGCTGCAGACTTGTACTTGCACTCTCAGACTTGCATTCTCAGACTTGCTATCTCAGACACTTGCACTTCTGCTAGTGACATCACTTGCTGTCTTTATTTTTTATTTTATTGATTTTTTTTGTACTTTTTGTTTGAATTTCCCAGCATTTTATTTAACACACTGCATTCTGTACTCATCTGCTTGCCTGTACAGAGCTGATCCTTTTAAAATCCTTAATGCATTTCATAATGCACATTCATATTTGCTGGTCTGTATATGCGTAGAGTCAACAACAACACATACAGACTAGGCCTACTGAATTGTCTTTATCATCTTAGTCTGTTATTAGGCCACATTAAGCGTTCACATTGTGTTCATAGCCATCTGCTAGCCTTGTAGTACATTAAATAATATCTATATATTGAATTTGGTCTTTTAATTGAACTTAACTTAACCTAATACATTATGCCATATTAAGTGTTTGTTTTTTTCTACAGGAGGAAAACGCTTAACGAAAAACTTTGTGCATTGCGTTCAAATTCTGCTGTTCTGTTGCCACGGATTTGCCGGTCTTGTCTTTTTCTTGCAAGACCCAGTACATTATAGTAGTAGGCCTACTAATTTAGTTTTAATCGTTTAATCACCACCGCAGTGTCTTCTCTCCATTGGCAACATGCACGATTTATGTTGATTGCAAGTGACGTCTGTAACAGAAATGAGTCAAACCAGACAAATTAAAGAGTCTATCAAAGCGATGTCTGAAACACGAGAGCCGAATTCCTCAGGAAGTCATAAATCAGTTCTAGTGCCACAAGAACCAAGCAAGATAACCAACCAACCAACTTGTTCACACAACAGCTTTCAACATTAACACCAATAGAACAATTATTGACAATTTTAATTCGAAGAAGAGATTGTCAAATTTGTTGTTCGTAATTGAAATGCAACGCTGGACATCACATGAAAACCCATGAGAGTACTGCACAGGTCCCATTGACCCTCCCCCCCCCACCCACCTAGCAGAACCAGACTGAAATTCCTAAGGGGGGGAAGGGCTTTAAACCTCTGTCTTCACAGAAAAGTCCTTTGCCAGAGAATGGCAAAGAAACTTCTTTCGTACAGATATATGGACCAGAATGAACTCAAAAAAAGACTTATAAATGAATCATTCCATTGCTTAACTCCATATTCATTTATATGTAACCCACACATTTGACTATCATGTATAATCACTTATTGTGTATGTCTTTTGATAACTATAGGATACATAGTCATGTCTAGTATTGATATAATCAAATTTTCTTGCTTGATATTGTCCTGACAATCAGTTATTTGTAAAATATATCATTATCGTGTTATAGGAATCCTGTCCAAAATTAGACCCTGCCAGAGCAGGAACATTCCGACCACATGCTTGGTAAGATAAACATATGATTTATGATACCCCCCGAGCCAAGACAATATCTGATTGGTCAAGACAACATTTGAGGTGTGGCCAACAGGCCAGTTTAAATACCTAGGACATCGTAAAATCTTTGCTTTTAGTTCTAGTCTTGCTTGTGCTATCAGTCATGCAGGCTTTTAGTCTGCTTTTAGCCTGTTTTTAGTCTCCAGCTATGCTGCTGCTATTAGCCATGTCTGTTTCTAGTCTCTAGCTATGCTTCTGCTAGCTTGTAGCTCCTAGCCATGCTGTGTAGTCATCACTGTTCTTTGAGCGTGTTTCCAGCATGCCTGCCTGCTGCTACTATGCCACGATGAGAAGGAACACAACCTAGTCTCGTCAAACTTTATTTCTTTTCTTTTCCGTTTGAGAGTTTTGTGTTCTGAGTTAAGTTTTGTAACGTCGAGTCTCCGACGCCTGACCTCGGGTACCCGTTCAACGACCAGCGCACACGACTCTGCACTTTCAGCCAACGCCCAACAACCACAGGCTTCCCAAGACGTCACTTCACTACTGAACTTCCAGCCAATCAGCGACACCGGGATACCCCTTTCAATGGGAGTCCCTTTCACAGGAAACGAAGGCAACGTATCCCCAGATATTTGTTGTGCTGGTGTATCTAATATAATTTTACTCACATTGAGGAACTCAATATGAGGGCTAATTACGTGATTGATGGTTGTTCATGTCTATGCAATTTAACATATTGCTGTAAACTTGGGATTCCATATTTCCATTCTCTTAAACTCATCTTTCCCTAACTTTCGATCTTCCTGCAACTTGTGTGAATGTGTGAGTGCTTGCGTTTATGTGTTAGATTAGTTTATATGTCTTAGATTTATCTAATAAAGCCTTATTCATATTGAAAAAAGAAGTATCTTGTGTTTTGTGCTTACAAGTTAATGTCTTAAACTGTCGATCTTGTTACTGTACTAATTGATAGTGTTTTCACTATAGTTTGGATATTAGTATCCAGCGCAGATTTGATGTTAAACGGCTCTTTCAGTGAATCGCAGTGATCAGCCGTGAAACAGTGATTCTGTTCAAATTCCCTTTAAAATCTTAAATGATTCCCTTTGAGCTAAATTGACCTGTTTCCCTTACATTATTATGGTGGAGAATGCGAGCAGTTTAATCTAAATTGTGAGCATAAACCAAGTTATGTAATCTTTTATTTTGCTGCGGATGAAAGCGGAGAAGCTTGCGAGACGTGAGTATGTGTGTGTGTTTGTGTAAGCCGTGACGTAAGCAGCGCGCGCCCCCTCGAATGAAACAGCTAGAGCAGACTGCAACTCGAGTCCGTCTCTCCGTTGTTAACAGCAGTAAGTGAACTTAAAAGTGAACATCTGGGATCGTACAATAAGGTAGAAATTGAGCGTGTTCCTCATTTGTGTAATGCCTTGTTTTATAGCTGATTTGATTTCACTGCGTGTTCCAGTGTCTCAAACGCTATCTCAGTCACTGTTTGCTGAACGGAGCTAAACTGTTTCAAAAGTGATATAAATCGGTGTATAAAGAATAGTTTTGAGCGTGTCCCTCAATCTATTTATCAAAGCCCCCGTATTCATATAGTTTGATTGCCAGTGCGTGTTCCACTGCCGAATAAAATTTTATCTTTGACTCCCCTAAGTTAAACATTAGAGAATAATGTTTGCCTGTCTGTGTCCGTTCACAAAGTGAATGCAATCTCAGGTAACACTGTGTGTGCCCGAGAGTTATTTGAATGGGAGTGTTTTAAAAGCTTGATCAAGTAAATTTTAACTGTGTACGAACAGCGAAGGAAACCTTTTGTGTTTGTGTCCAGAGAAACTGGCACCGAGATTCAGATCGCCATCACTGTGTCCCCCTAACTACAGCAAAAGCTGCTATATCTGAAATTAGATCAAATTTAACTCTATACAAACTGAGAGTTTAAGTGCCACATCGCAAAACCAACTGAAAGCGGAGTTGTTATTTGTACAGTGTTGAAATGAGCCGACATTTCATGTAACATGCTTAACTGTATTTACAACAATGCAACGATTCATGTGCTAATCCACTAGAATGTGTTTTGGTTGCCATAGTGACGACCGTGACCCGGAAGCCTTAACATACTTCCGGAGCAACTCTGAACTGTGCACGCGCAGCCCACTAGTGTAAACAAACTCCACTGTGTTGCTAAGCTAACGAAACCATTGCATTTACATTGAAGTCTATGCTAAAGCCACTAGCCTCAAAGGTTAGCCATTAGCATTACAATTCAGTGGATGAATAGTGTGTGTTTGGGCGACGCTGCTTGATTTAACCCTTTAAACATCTTAACTAACACTTGTTAGTCTCTTTCTCTTTTATTGCTCTCTTTTCTCACTAAACCACTTATTTTCATTTTACTAGAAAGGGAAATACTAACTCACAATTATTAATTGTGACAAATTGAAATTTAATTGAAACATTAAATTTATTTTGAATCATTTAAAATTTCCCTCTCAGATCATTTCATATGATCTTTTATTTCTAGTATTCTCTTTTGGGCCTAATTATTTTAGGAATGAATAAGCCTTGAACTTTGGAAGTTTAAGTAAACTTATTCTTCCTAATTTATTTATTACCCATCTGAATATATGCTATTCAGACCTTTACTTATTTGCGTTTTACCCCTCTTCCTGTTTTGGTTATACACTTAACCACTATTGTTTTACTTATTGATTTCCTCTTTTTAATTTCAATTTTGCATATTTTGCCCATTTATTAATTTTTTATTTATTTTAATTTTTCTTACCATTTCTTTACTTTGTGTTTCCTAGCCTGGGAACGACACACCTGAGCCCTAAAAGGAGATATTGTTATCCCTCACTACGAGTTCACATAAATTAGAAAGACAACTCTCTTTCACTTAAAATTTATTTTGTTTGATCTCCGTCCTCTCTCTCCTTTACTTTCATCTTCTCTTTTTACATTTGTAGGACATGTAAGAACCATCAATCAATTCTAAGTGAATTAAATACACAATCGTGCCAAAGACGACGAATCATCCTTATGAATTTTGATTGTAATCATCCTCTCCTTTGTTCTTCCTAACCTCCCTACATTTGGAAACGCAATCCAAGTTTTAGCATCTCATCCAACGTTGAGATCAATTTAATAGAGATACGTGTTGAGCAACTGTCGCCTTCGCAGCCTCCCTGGTGAGCGGTCCAACTGTAAGGTGTATGGTGTCAATCCTGTCAGACTAAGCAAAGAGATATCAGAATTATTATTGTATTCTTTTGTCCAAAACAAGAAATATAATAATATAGTTTACCCTTTTTGATAACATTTAATTGGAAAAAAATAATTTTCCTAATTTGAAAAACATACATTTTTGCTTGTCATTGAATTTTGTTTTTCACCTCTATCTCTCTTTTCCTCTTCCTCATTAGAGTGACAAAGTCTTCGCATCTCTAGTCTACTTAGACCCCCTGAGACCAACACAGTCATCACCACATTTCACTAGTGGTTCACAATCACTGATACAACACTTAGTTGTCTCACAACACATAGGCTTTTACTCCACACAGATCTGTGTCAGTCTCTCTTCTCCCCAGCGTGCCAACATGCCGCAGACTGCAGACCCCATTGCCCATGGGGAAGATGTGAACATTTGGCTGAGAGGCATGACAGACAGCCTCACTCCAAAGACATTTGAACTGTTATTATTTTTAATAATAATCCTAATCATGAGAAGATTCCTGACACAAGATTCAAGCCAGAACAACAACCACGAGGAGCTAGTCAAGATCACGAGCTCACTAAGCTATGCCTTCACAACCCAGCTAAAACTGAGCGACAAGCACATCACCCACCTTCAAGAGGAGCTGACACGTGCTCAACATCGCATAGACAAGCTGGAAGTGAAAGTTCAAGATCAACTCAAAGCACCCAGCGAGAGGGAGCAGGATACAACAGAACAAGTTATGAAGCTCCAAGCAGCCCTGGCAGCATCTCAGCTCGACCAGCAACATACAACGGCTGCTCAGAAAGACCTGGTAAACAGACTCCAGTATGCCGAACAGCTACTAGAGAAAGCCAAGCTAGACATCAGAAACAAGAATTCTGAAATCAGTGCTTTGAAAGACCACCTTGAAAGGTACAGAACTTAAATGGACAATCTGACCCAACAACTAGACGATACCAACGATGAGCTCTACATGGTCAGAAAATAACTCCAAAATGCTTACAAGCACAAACAAGAGCCAAGGAAAGAGAAACCTCTCTTAGCCTCATCACTGCTGAGCAGAGCAGAGTCCCACGTCCAAGAACTGGCATATGACGAAAGGAGCGAAGGGCCACAACCCAAAACCTCACCTGCCACACAACCCTTTCCTGCCAACGAAAGAAAACCTCCCGTCCAAGACCTTGGAGCTGCACCCGGGATGACCATCAAAGACCTCAACAAGCTGTCTAAAAACATCAGCAGGTTCAACCCGAACTCCACAGAGAGCCCCGACATCCAAGCTTACCTGCGAGATATCGAATTTCTCCTGGAAGTGGGACCTCATGTGACTGACAGAGACTGGTTATACCCCCTTAGAGCCACGTCCAGTTCCGAGGTACGAAACTTTCTAGATCGACAGCCCAGTCAAACCAAGTCAAACTACCAGCAACTTTGTGAGGTCCTGATCAAAGAGTTTACAGACCCAGAGTCTGAACATGGACTGTTAACTGCCTTGGAAACCAAACAAGGTTGTCAAGAGACTCCACAAGCTTATTACAACCGACTCCAACAAGCCTACTTTGGTGCACACAACAAGCCTGACCTTGAAGAGGATGTGAACTTCAAAAGCCTCTTTCTAAGAAATCTGCACCCTGGAGTCAGTCACCATCTAGGTGTCATGGCCTGTCCGAACTCCATGACCATCCAACAGTTGCGTGACCTAACACAGAAGGCCTATAACAAGCAGAAGTTGGCCTCAAAGAAAGGTAACAGAACCTCCACACTCTTGAACACTGTCAACAAAGACTCAAGCCTTGCACTGGACGACACCCAGTGGCATCACAACACCAGAGTCTTCCATCAAGAGCACAGAGAACGTGATGCCCATATCCACGACCGCTTTCAGCCCAACTGCTGGAAAAATCCATGGGACCAGCCACGCTTCTCAAGAAACCAAAAGGATAAGAACATCTGGAAACCTAACCAGATATCCAAAGGTAATCAGCTGACTCATCCAAGAGCAACTCGTGTGGGTAAGCGACAACAAAACCCACCTCAGCACCACTCAGACATGCACAGTGCTGAGTATGCACAAGAACATGACCGCTTACCATTAGAAGACACGGAACAAGTCATGGAACAACTAAGAGAGTTCCTTCAAGACAATTCACATGCAGGTGACCACAAAGTTGAGTCATGCTCACTGTGACCAGCAACAGAACGGAAGGCTGGTGATCACCTGGTGCACCACATCAGAGATGACAAGCACCTGTTCAACAACGACCCAGAACGAACAAGTCTTTCACGGCCAACTGTTGATGAAAAATCTGAGGTACTAAAGGACATCACCTCAGTCACTAACAAACTGTCAAATGAACTCCAACTCCAAGTACCACATTCCCTGTCTGTGCAACAGCAACCACCAGTGCACAGAAGGTCAGAAAGTCTGCTACAGCCAGAAGGCATCACAAGAAGAATGCAACATAGGAGACAAAGTTTTGCAACCCAGCTTCACACAGCCATGCCAAACTGCCTCCGACTGTCTGCTAAAGAACTTCCTGCCTTGCTGGACTGACCCTCATTAGACCATGGACACGCCCTCATCCAAGCCAAGGATGCAGAGAGCCAGTCTTCAGTGACATGCTAGAAAAAGGGGGAGACAACACAGACTTGAACAGATCTGACCACACATGCACTACACCAGTAACACACAACATTACCTACACCCAGAGGTAAACACATCTACTGATAACACAGTCAACAAACATATTCTTCCCACAGGTAGAATATCCAACTTTTAGTGTAACAAAGTTACACAAACCCACCATGAAGAAACGTGCAGCCATCCTCACAATAGGTAGAACACCTGACACTAAGTTAAGGTTCACGACACACTAGCTGCACCTGACATGCTAGCTCAATAGTAGTTGTAACCCATGCTAGGAAAACCCACAGCAGCCTTGTTTTGTTTTGTTCTTCTTTTACCTATCCTTCTCCTTCCCCTCTTTCCTGAGTAGGTGAAACGCCTAGACACCCTGCGAGGGTCGAAGGTCTGATATTAGGATTGACTCACAACACCTAATATCCGCCAGCCACTCTAAACTGAATGGAAGCCAGAGAGCTCCATGCATGATAGGTCAATTCATTGAATTGAAAATGAAATTACTAGAAAACTAACGGTAAACGTGTAAAGTTAGACAACCTAGAAGAACCAAACAAAGTTAACCACAAATTTGATTGATGAATCAAAATAAAACAACAATTTCCAAAACGATCTAAACTATCCTCAATGTGATAAACTACATTGACTAATTGAACTTAACCACGTGTACCTAAATAACCTGATGCCTGCACCAGTACAGTAACTGTCATGGAGGTGTTGACTTGCTGTTTGCTGTGTTTGTCTGCTTCTTCTGCCTTTGTTTCTCCAGCAATCGACGATGTCTTTACCTAAACACATCGCCGATCGAAAGGGGGATATATGTGACAGAAATGAGTCGAACCAGACAAATTAAAGAGTCTATCAAAGCGATGTCTGAAACACGAGAGCCGAATTCCTCAGGAAGTCATAAATCAGTTCTAGTGCCACAAGAACCAAGCAAGATAACCAACCAACCAACTTGTTCACACAACAGCTCTCAACATTAACACCAATAGAACAATTATTGACAATTTTAATTTGAAGAAGAGATTGTCAAATTTGTTGTTCGTAATTGAAATGCAACGCTGGACATCACATGAAAACCCATGAGAGTACTGCACAAGTCCCATTGACCCCCCCCCCCCCCACCTAGCAGAACCAGACTGAAATTCCTAAGGGGGAGAAGGGCTTTAAACCTCTGTCTTCACAGAAAATTCCTTTGCCAGAGAATGGCAAAGAAACTTCTTTCGTACAGATATATGGACCAGTATGAACTCAAAAAGACTTATAAATGAATCATTCCATTGCTTAACTCCATATTCATTTATGTGTAACCCACACATTTGACTATCATGTATAATCACTTATTGTGTATGTCTTTTGATAACTATAGGATACATAGTCATGTCTAGTATTGATATAATCAGATTTTATTGCTTGATATTGTCCTGACAATCGGTTATTTGTAAAATATATCATAATCGTGTTATAGGAATCCTGTCCAAAATTAGACCCTGCCAGAGCAGGAACATTCGGACTACATGCTTGGTAAGATAAACATATGATTTATGATACCCCCCGAGCCAAGACAATATCTGATTGGTCAAGACAACATTTGAGGTGTGGCCAACAGGCCAGTTTAAATACCTAGGACATCGTAAAATCTTTGCTTTTAGTTCTAGTCTTGCTTGTGCTATCAGTCATGCGGGCTTTTAGTCTGCTTTTAGCCTGTTTTTAGTCTCCAGCTATGCTGCTGCTATTAGCCATGTCTGTTTCTAGTCTCTAGCTATGCTTCTGCTAGCTTGTAGCTCCTAGCCATGCTGTGTAGTCATCACTGTTCTTTGAGCGTGGTTCCAGCGTGCCTGCCTGCTGCTACTATGCCACGATGAGAAGGAACACAACCTAGTCTCGTCAAACTTTATTTCTTTTCTTTTCCGTTTGAGAGTTTCGTGTTCTGAGTTAAGTTTTGTAACGTCGAGTCTCCGACGCCTGACCTCAGGTGCCCGTTCAACTTCGACCAGCGCACACGACTCTGCACTTTCAGCCAACGCCCAACAACCACGGGCTTCCCAAGACGTCACTTCACTACTGAACTTCCAGCCAATCAGCGACACCGGGATACCCCTTTCAACGGGAGTCCTTTCACAGGAAACGAAGGCAACGTATCCCCAGATATTTGTTGTGCTGGTGTATCTAATATAATTTTAGTCACATTGAGGAACTCAATGCGAGGGCTAATTACGTGATTGATGGTTGTTCATGTCTATGCAATTTAACGTATTGCTGTAAACTTGGGATTCCATATTTCCATTCTCTTAAACTCATCTTTCCCTAACTTTCGATCTTCCTGCAACTTGTGTGAATGTGTGAGTGCTTGCGTTTATGTGTTAGATTAGTTTATATGTCTTAGATTTATCTAATAAAGCCTTATTCATATTGAAAAAAGAAGTATCTTGTGTTTTGTGCTTACAAGTTAATGTCTTAAACTGCCGATCTTGTTACTGTGCTAATTGATAGTGTTTTCACTATAGTTTGGATATTAGTATCGAGCGCAGATTTGATGTTAAACGGCTCGTTCAGTGAATCGCAGTGATCAGCCGTGAAACAGTGATTCTGTTCAAATTCCCTTTAAAATCTTAAATGATTCCCTTTGAGCTAAATTGACCTGTTTCCCTTACACGTCACAGGTAGCGGAGAGTGCAAGGAGCGATTGCAAGTGACATTGTAATTTAGTTTCTTTTTTCTTGTCTTCACCACCTGTCTACTGTTGTAAAATGTTGAGGGATTCAAACAAAAAGTTATCAATAAATAGAACAAAATAAAAAAAAAATAAAGGATGCAAGTGACGTTGCTAGCGGAAGCACAATTGTTTGAAGCCCCTTTCACACTGCCATTCTGGCAAATACACGGGTAAAGTGTTCCGGCAATTGTTCCCGGGTCGCTAGATTTTGCGCTTTCACACTGCCAGTGATAACGCGGGAAATGTGCATGCTTTCACACAAAAACCAGTAAAGATCCCGTAACGTCACATGACATCAGGGCGTGATGTGTAATGTACGAGTCGAAAACGTAAGGCATGTTATACTTTCACTGAAGCAAGCAAACGATCTCGGCATCAGCGCAGAAAGTGAGGAACTAACTGATCTCTGCTTCATTACAGTTTGCACATATGTTTTTTTGTCACAAACGTTGATCTTCCTTCAAAACAGCCGGTAAAAGAGTCGCGCAATAACGCGTGTCATCACTTCGACATGTTATTGGATCTGGCTTTTGTTCACACAGCGCTCGTCCCGGGTTGAACCCGGCAATGTTACTAGGTCCCCGACCCGGGTTCAATGCCGGAATCAATCCCGGGACGTGGTTGCTTTCACACAGAAGGCGACCCGGCAATGTTCCAGCAATATGCCGGGTCCAATGTGCAGTGTGGAAGGGGCTTGAGAGTGCAAGTCTGACAAAGCAAGTAGCGATTGCAAGTGACATTGTAATTTAGTTTCTTTTTTTCTTGTCTTCACCACCTGGCTACTGTTGTAAAATGTTGAGAGATTCAAACAAAATATCAATAAATAGAAAAAAAAATAGAAATAAATAAATAAAGACTGCAAGTGACATCGCTAGCGGAAGCACAAGTGTCTGAGAGTGCAAGTCTGAGAATGCAAGTCTGAGAGTGCAAGTGCAAGTCTGCAGCCAGACCCTTCTCCCCCGAGGCCACATAGAACAGTTCATCGAGTTCATCTTCAGTTCTCTCTTCACAGCAGTTCAGTTGGTGTACTGTTTGAGTAAATTAATTACTCCGGGATATTGGATTATTTTGACTCAGAGGGAGTGTTAGCCACATTAAAAAAGTAAATAACTTAAGTAATTTGTGGATTAATGCTTACTGGAGACCGGAACCGAAGATTTCTGTTATAATCATGTAGCCATGTCCAAAAGGTAAAGAAGGAGGTCTTGTTAAAATTTCTAGCAGTGTTTCTCAGAAATCTGGTTTCAAGTATAATTAGTTTAAAGTAATGGTGCTTCATATAACATTGTCCAGAGAAAAAATTGTTAATGATAAATCCCTTGTGACGTTAGTATTGGATACTGTATAAAGGCCACAAGGGCAGCATACAGATTTTATCAAAGAATTTGCAGATTTTCTATCTGAGTTAGTGCTGGCTGCAGATAAAGTCTTAACTGTTAGTAATTTTAATATCTATGTTGATAATAAAAAAGATGCATTTCTAGTTTCGGAACTCCACTGGGGTTAAACAACACGTGTCAAAGTCTACTCAATGTTATAATCATACTTTGGATTTAATACTGTTACATGCAATTGATGTTCATGGTACTGAAATTCTGCAGCAGAGTGATGATATCTCGGATTATTATCTAGTCTTATGTATACTCCATGTAGCAAAAACTGCAAATTCAACTCCTTGTTACAAATATGCTAGAACCATCACTTCTACCACAAAAGACTGTCCGTAGCGAGCCCATTATCTGTAGGCAGTGTCAAAAACCAGGCCACATTGCACATGAATGTGAGGGGGAACGTGTCATGTGCTGTCCTCGTGCTGATCAGGCAGTTGGTGAAGGTAGAAAGCCACAATTTAACAATGTGTCGGAAAACGAATTCCTGCCGTGCTGAAAAGTCACAGCTCGGTTGGGGAAAAGATTGGCTCAGATGGTAAAAAATTCATTTCTATTCCAAATTTAATGTCCCCCTGTCCACATCTGGATGTTTTAATTGGTGGTGTGTCTCAGGGGTGCTTAATTGATACGGGTTCAATGGTATCAACCATTACGGAAAGTTGTTTGGTTCAGCATTTTGAGCCATGGGGTCAAGAGCAATTTAGGTCATGTTCATGGTTGCAGCTGAGAGCTGCCAATGGGCTCTTCATCCCATATATTGGTTATATGGAGTTGGACGTCGAACTCTGTGGTAGGATAGTGAGACGATGTGGGGTGCTGGTGGTCAGGGATCCTCCTGGTGGCTTGCACTCTCGAATCCCTGGTGTTTTGGGGATGAACGTACTCGGGCGATGCTACCAGGAGCTCTTTGGACATCATGGCCCTGCTTTGTTTAATTTTCCTCCGGCTTCCAATGCGCCACTTTCAGTCTCCAAGCCTTGCAACACTGCCATCAAGGTAGTGAGCAATCTGCTGTTGAGGGTATGACTAGAGTAAGGGTGCGTCGTACTTGGGCATGTTGCATCACAGGCGGTCCCATTAAGTTTTTTTTGCGGCAACTTGTGCAAAACAGCTGGCAGGTAGTACAGTGCTGTTTGAGCCCTCTGAGTTGGGGCTACCTGAGGGGTTGTTAGCCTCCCCTGCCTTGGTGCGAGTGGTTGGAGGCTCAGTTTATGTGCTGGTGGTCAACATGGGCACTTCTGATGTCCTACTTTTTCCCCGTCGAGTACTGGGTACCCTTGTTGTTAGTTTGCCGACAGGTATTACTGAAGTTAGACCCATTACAGTTAGTGCCTATTCAAAGGGACTCAAGTAGCTAGTTCCACTGTTCCAGAGCAGATTGCAGCATTGAACTTGACCGCATTGCCAGAGTCAGAGCAGGGAAAGGTGAGGACCTTGCTTAACAAGATTTTTCTGAACATGATGGTGATTTGGGTTGTACCAGTCTCATCTCTCATGATATCCCAGTGTTAGGCGATGTTCCTGTACGGCAGCAACATTGCCGTGTACCTCCCTCTGAGTACGAGGTTGTTAGGGCCCCCATTAATCAGCTGTAGGAGTTTCAGGTAATCAGGGAGAGTTGTAGCCCGTACGCTTCCCCAATTGTGTTGGTTAAAAATAAGTACGGTAGTCTACGCTTGTGTGTGGACTACCATCAGTTAAACGGCAAGACTAGATGAGACGCATTTCCCTTGCCCTGTATTGAGGAGTCGCTGGATGTGTTGACTGGGGCCTGTTGCTTCTCTACCATGAATCTAACTAGTGGGTACAACCAGGTCCCTGTCACAAAGGGGAATAAGCCTAAAACTGCTTTTTGCACACCATTTGGCTTGTTCGAATGGAACCGAATGCCGTTTGGGTTGTGCCATTCTACCTTCCAGTGATTTATGGAGAGGATATTCAGAGACCAGCAGTGCCAGTCGTTGCTATTATATCTGGATGATATTGTGGTGTTCTCCACTTCTATTGCTCAGCATTTGGAGAGGTTGGAGGTAGTTTTAGACTGGCTGGAGCAGGGAGGGTTAAAGATTAGGCTGGAGAAGTGTGCTTTTCTCCAGCAGAAAGTGAAATATTTGGGTCATGTTATTTATTCTAGGGGAGTAGCAACGGATCCAAGTAAGATAGAGGCTGTGGCCCAGTGGCCCCGTACTTCTAATGTCACAGAGTTATGATCTTTCCTTGGGTTTTTCAGCTATTACCGGGGGTTTGTGGAGGGGTTTGCCAAGTTGGCTGCCCCTCTGCATAAGCTGGTAGGAGAGTTTGCCAGTGTAAAGTGTAAACAGACGGGAAGGGTTTTTGCGGATGCCTGGAGTGAATGATGTCAGGTGAGCTTTGAGGGGTTAAAAGAGAAGCTTACTACCAATGTCCAATTATAGCTCTATGAAGCTGGAGTTTGTTGCGCTCAAGTGGGCCACGACTGAGAAATTCTGCGAGTACTTGTTGGGTAATAAGTGTGTGGTATTCACAAATAATAACCCCCTTAACCACCTGACCTCTGCAAAGCTTGGTGCAACTGAGCAAAGTTGGGCTTCTCAGCTGGCTGCCTTTGATTTTGACATTAAGTACCGTTCAGGTAAGAGTAACAAAAATGCAGATGCTGTTTCACAGCGAGATCCCTTGGATCCTGGTGTGTTGGACGGGTTTGCCCCCAGCTCTGCGATTCCTGGGTCATTGGTCGGGTTTAAGTCAGCTGTGGTAGTGACCCAGTGTGTGGTCTCTACGCTTCCCAGGTACTCAGTTGGTGAGTTAGGTTCGCTGCAAGCAGCCGACTCTGTTATCCAGGAGGTGTTGCGATTTGGGAGACGAGGTACCCGCCCAAGTCCTGATGAACGGCGCCGACTGACTAAGGCAGCCCTAACGTTGCTCCATCAGTGGGACCATCTGGTTGAGCAAGATGGTATGCTTTATCGGCGGGTTCACTGCCCTGCGGGTAAGGAAGAGATGTTATAATTAGTATTACCTGCGGCCTTGAAGTCAGAGATTCTGAGACCGTTGCATCAGCAACATGGACATCAGAGCAGAGAGCGTACCCTTGAGTTAGTGAGACAGGGGTGCTATTGGCCGGGATTGTACTGATGTGGCAAGCTGGTGTCAAGAGTGTGATCGGTGCCAAGGCAGCAAAGGACACCCAGCCACTTGCTCAGGGATTTATTGGGCGGTTATTGTCATCTAGGCCAAATTACATCCTCCCTGTGGACTTCACTGTTTTGGAGTCCACACACTCTGTCATTGAAAGCACCTTGGTAATGACAGACGTTTTTAATAAAAATACCCTAGCTGTTTCAACAAGGGATCAGCGAGCTGAGACAGTGGACCAAGCTCTGGTGACAGAATGGTTTTATAGGTTCGGTGTTCCGGGCCTCCATTCTGACCAGGGTCGGAACTTTGAGTCCTTGTTAATCCGTCAATTATGTGAGCTCTATGGTGTGGCGAAGTCCCGTATGACCCCATATCACCCGGCTGGCAATGGCCAGTGTGAACATTTTAATCGCACCTTACACAATCTGTTACTCACACTGCCAGTGTCTAGGAAATGAGATTGGGTAACTTGTCTTCCCCAGGTAGTGTTCAGCTATAATAGTACTCCTCATCAGGCCACAGGGGAATCACCACACCTTCTGATGTTCGGTCAGGATCCGCGACTTCCAGTGGATTTCTTGTTGGGGAGAGACCCACAGCCAAGAGAGGGTAGTGTGCATGACTGGGTCTTGGAGCATCAACCAGGCTACAGGTAGCCTTTGCAGGTGCACATGAACGCTTGCAGGTGATGGCCGACAGGCGCAAGGCCTATCACGATCAGTATGTCTGAGACCACTGGTTGAGGGTCAGCTGGTGTACCTCCGGGAGTATGGGGTAAGGGGCCATCATAATATCCAGGACCTGTGGAGCCCAGTGGTTTATCAAGTGATGAGGGCACCTAAGGAGGGTGGGGTAGTGTACATGATTGCACCTGTAGATGACCTCACCAAGACCAGGAATGTGCACCGTTCACTGGTACAGAGTCGCGTCTGTAAGGACACTGTGGTTGTTGACTGTGGTAGTCCTTTGCATGACCCAGTTGTGGACCCGTCCTCATTGGATGAGGATGAGGTGGATATGCTGGCTGTGGTGCAATTCACTGTTGAACCAGAGCCGATAGGGCGGGCACCTGAGATGGGACTGGGCCCACAGGAGTGGATCAATACTATGGGACCAGTTCCTGTGATTGGGCCAAGACAATTGTGTCCAGAAGGAGGTACAGCTAGTACTCCGGAACCCCAGCCTGAAGGCTTGCCTAGGGCTGATGAGGTTGTTTTGCACAGAACGAGACCCGTAACAGCAGGGCTGCACCCAAATCGACTTTGAAAACCCCTTCCCCATTTGGTGGGAGAGATGGGTGGAGTTTCTCTTCAGCAAATACAAGGTATAACAGGCATTTTTGCATGGTTGCGTCCCTAATCAACCTAATGCTCTTGGATCATCGAGGTTCGAGGTATGAATCGAGGTATGAATCGTGCGGGACCATATAAAAGGGGATGTTAGTAACTGTTTGCGTGGGATTACCGTCTGTGTTGTGCATCATTGCCTGGGGACCGCCCCTTCTGGATCTTTTCATCTTTGACGAGTTGAGGATAGTTCGCTGTTGTGGGCTGTTGGTGGCTTCTATTCCCTTACATGCCCTTCTCGCAGTCCCATGCTTTGTGATGTGGTGGCATCCTTTGGTGTGTGCGTGATTTGGATGTGCGACTAGTTATGAAATGAAGGTATGTGGGACTACCACTATTGTGCAGTGCTCATTGTTTAGAGCGTAAGTATATGATTTTTCATTTTATTTTAGGAAGAATAGACTGTTCCCCAATACTGGCTGTTCGCCGAAGCCTTCGGGAGGTACGCTGTTTTGGTGCTGATGCTTTGTGTATCCGGATTTTCCTTGTGACAAACTTTCTCGTCAACATGTGCGTGGTCAACGTAAGTGTTTTGTGTGACACCTGCTCTCCAGCTTTTGTACCTGTGATCGCTGGGTTTTTTTCTTCACTAGTCCTATAATTTGTATCTGATTTTGCTTTTTTGCTTTTGGTATATATTTTCCCTATTTGTTGTGTATTCGGTTGGTTTCCTTAGCTGCATTCAGTAGTTTTGTATTTGGCTTGTTTTGTTGTTTTGCAGTGTTTTTGCTTTATCTTTATTTTGCTTTAAGGGTGCTGTTAGAAGGAAATTGAGTTGACCAGACATCCAGCTTTGGTGCCAAATCCTGAACATCATCATAGTTTGTTTCATGATTTTCTGGTTTATTAATTTAAATGTTTATCATTGTTTTTGTAATTAAGTGTCCTTGTTTTTTTGTTGAGACCATTTTTGGTAATTTTGTCTAGGGGTGCTCCGATCACGATTGGCCGATCGTTATGCGCATTTTGTCAGTAAAGCCGGTTCTCTAATCAGCGGTAAATTCCATCAGGTGTGTGATTTCACATAGAGCAGGAGTTACTACACAGAGCCGTTACTAACTGAGAAGCTGCGCAAATCCACGTTCATTTTCAGCGTTTATTTGTGCATCTTCTCAGTTAACAAAACGGCTCTGTGTAGTAACAGCTGCTCTATGTGAAATCAGGCACCTGATGGAATTTACCGCTGATTAGAGAACCGGCTTTACTGACGAGATGCGCATTAACGATCGGCCGATCGTGATGGGAGCAGCCCTAATTTTGTCCTTCGTTAGAGGAGCCAAGGCTTCAAGGCAGACCGCTAGTAGGCCCTCACGTGCCGTGGTGGAGGTTCTGTCATTGAGTGCTGTGTGTTCATGCTTGGCCTTATTGGTTTGCGTGTGTTGAGACGGTGCACAGGGTGGTAAGAGTGATATAGGAGCCTTGTGCTCATTAAAATAATGTACCTGCCATTGTTAAGCCTCTGCCTCCTTTTTGTTTCTTTGTCGTGAATGTTGTATGTTAACCTGGTCCCACAATTTGTAAGTGTTGTTGGGTTTTTTTAGACTGCTGTTTAATTACTGAAATAAAGCTTTTGTATTTTTTATTTTTTTTTGTATCCACGTCTCTGGCCCTCCTTTCGAAAACCACGCTCCTGCGTGCCCCTTGTAAGTGGTTGAATTCATTAGGATTAATAGTTCCCTGGTAAACAGGGTGGCGTAGTCTTGTATATGAAGAGGTAGTTTTCTTCTATCAATGTCCTGCTACATCAGCTTGATGCGTCCCAAAGACAGACCTTGCCAATTTGATGACCATCGCCACAAGATCATGGGAACCAGACAAGTCCTTTGCTCCTGTGTTGCAGCCTGGAATTAAACCACGCCATGCTGGTTTCTTCTGGCCATTGGAGAATTGCCCAATTTCTGTCACCGCTGAATTGTTGATTCCTTGCCACTGTGGCCTTTGGCTTGCTTAGTTAGAGATGCTTTACTGACTGATTGCACAGACACTTCGATGAGAGCTGAACTGGTTGATGACATCACTGAATCATCAATGAACTGACTTTAGCTGAAAAATGACTCTGGTATTGTTTTCTTGCATTACTGAAAAACTTTTTTTCTGTTTGACACTGTAAAGCTGCTTTGAGCTAGAATAAGCCAGTCATCAAGGTAACTGAGAATGTGAATGCCCAATTCCCTGAGAGGGGCATGGGCAGCCTTCACAACTTTTTTTGAAGAAGCATGGAGACAGGGACAGCCCAAAGGGAAGAACCTTGTACTTATATGCCTGCCTTCCAAAGGCAAACCAAAGAAATAGCTTGTGCTTTGGAAGGACTGAAACATGAAAGCAGGTGTCCTTCAGGTTTATTGCCGCAACCAATTTGAGTCCCTGACACAAGTTTGCATGTGCTTGAGGGTCAGGTATTCTGAACAGCAAGCAAGTCCATTACTTTAGGTTGAAGATTGTCCTCCACATACCCCCTCTCTGGACCACTGTAGAGGTTGGTGATCATCTCTTGACCAAGAAGACGTCTAGGTCACCGGTTCTGTAAAGTCATTAGATTCTGATGGTTCTAGCCCACCCTCTGAAGCTGCGATCGACAGCTCATCCTCTTCACACCACCTGAATGAGAAATTGGACTCGCCCTGAGATGAGCTTTTAAACTCATCAGCAAGGTCAACTGAAGGACAGTGTGAGAGTGAATAAGTGTGAAAAGAACTGGGAGAGATGTAGAAACCGAATCCAAAAGGGCACAGATGGAAAGGTATGATATATAAACACGATTCCACCCGTGAAGCTTTTTTTTGTTTGTTGAGAATTTAGTCTTGCAGGAGGAAATTTGATCTTAAAGATCACAGTTGAAGCATCCAGGGGTACTCTCACAACACTTGTGAGACAAGCTGTGTGTGGGGAGGGGACCTAGACCTGTGCTATAGATCCAATAACGAGGAGATAAAAAGGTGCATGAAGGGCTTTTTTCTCACAGAGAGATGCTGGCCTGTTTATACTGGGGTGACTGAGGTGTGGCCAGCTATGTAAATTTCTCAATGATATCATAAGTGTCTGGGCTCCCAAGAGTGACACCTAGTATTAGAACTTTTGATAACAATAATGTCCTATGCTAATTATTCCCATAATTTCCAGAAAATAACAGCTTTTCTAATTTTCAGTTTCATGTTTATCAAATACAAATGATCTGTGATATTATCAGGAATCTGCAATGAAAACATGTGGTTTTCTGTGTTTTTGCACAGGAAACCATTAACTTCCTCTTGTACAGAAACATTATGAGAGACTAAAAAAAAGAAAAGAAAAACAGGACATATCGCTTAACATCCAAATAATAATATGAATAACAGAAATAAAGAAATGGAGCTAGTTCACTCACTGGATTTTGATGTCTATACCTCTAATATGAAAAACTCTTAAACGCTTTTAGCCTGTGTCTACAAGCTCTGAAGCCATCTACTGTATATGTAAGTGCACTTCTAAAAGTTGACACAAATATTTTCCTTTTCCATGAAAATGGAGTAAACATGTTTTTGTATGCATACCGGCAGTTTATTTGGCTTACAGAACCAGTGCTTTTAAGTGAGACTTTCCTTCCGATACCACAACTAGCACTAGCAAATTGTATGTTTTTGTGACAAGAACAAAACTATTCATTTTAAATAAAAAAGTCTTCTCACCCAAGTTCCTGTTTTAATAAAAAATGCGTTGGAAAATTGTGCAATCTTAGCAGACTCAGTACGAGTGAAGTATCGACAGGGAACTGATATGCTGTGCCTCAGAACACCACTTACACAGTTTTCCATTAAATCACATTAGATTTGTCCCAAATTGTTGTTTTGTATGCATAATGACTTCACCCTGGGCTGTAAAATTGTCTATTTTCCTTTTTTCAGTAAAACGTTTATTTTTCTGTGGCCCAAAAAAGTCTGTATGCTTCATATAGAGAGCTATAATATATATTATACTTTTTCTTAAAACCCCAAACATCAAACTCATCTATTCCACTTTTTTGATAATTCTTGAAGTTAACGTTTGCCCATTTGATGATTAAATAAACTGTTTTAGACCACTGCTTGAACTGAACATGACGCGTCCTGTGTGTATGTGTGTGATACCTGCGATTTCTCTAGACTTGTTCGCTGTGCTTTTACCCAGTGTGCGACTAAAATAGGTTGTCATTTTGATTAGATAATCTTCACGTGTTCTAGAACAGAGACAATTAAAGTATGAGAGTATACATACAATATCTGTTAACATTAGCTAATGAACTATGGACTAACTTTACTTATCAATATATCAGTAATATTTAATATTTCATATTAATATTTTAATTCATATACAAAGTATGGTTTACTAATGTTTTTTTTTTTTTTAAATAGTAAATTCCTTTTTTAGTCTTTCAGTATGCATTTAAAGAACTATTGGTTGATTAATCAGTATCGGCCAGTGTGGTCCAACCTAGCTATTGGTAAAATCCACTATCGGTTGACCTCTAATAAAAAGTGCTCCACATGGCACTTGGGAGTTAATAAAAGCCTTCTGAAGCGAATTGATGAGTTTGTATTAAGAACAATATCCATATTTAAAACTTTATAAACCGTAATCTCTAGTTTCCTCTAACTGTCATAGATGCGTACACGAGAGAGTGGCGTTCCAGCAGATTGCATAGGTGTAGCCAGAGCCATATAGAGAGAGTTGGGACAACTCCATTGACTCCAATGGAACCCTTTTGTTTACAGCAATGGCAGCTCGTGGAGCCTCTCAATAGTTCCCGGAAGTAGTAGCAAACCGATGCCACACCGTAGAGATGCAGCAGAACAAACCGTTTGTGATGCACTATTAAAAGGTAAGACATTTAAATAATAAGATTTTACAGTATATTATCAGTGCATCTAATAACAATAAATTGTAAATTAAAACCTTCTAGTAGATTATTACTCATTAAATGAATAGGTTTAAGGGATGTTATCAGATAACAGATAACAGATTATACTAGGATTGGAGCTGAATAAAGTTAGTAACGAACACTCTATTAATTGTAAATCTGTTCTCTTAATTCAGTTTTATCCATCGTGTTTGGAATTAGAGAAAAGGAGTCTAAAAAAAAAAATATATATATATATATATATATATATATATATTTTATTTTTTTGCAGGGGGGAAAGTAAGCTAACGTTACATATTAGTTAAATATAAGATTTGACCGCATGTGACAGTGGTGAGTGGAAGTGGTAAAAATGAAGTTATAAAGTTTGTTCCTTATTACACATATTAAATAATTATATTCCTTAATAATAAATTTAGAGTGAATTGATTTTGCAAAAACATGAGTGGAGTGTTTTTAGGCATTGTGATTCCTTGACTATTACCTGTCTATATTATATAATACTACTTTATTATATAATTAAACTTGTTAGTGTATAAAAGTAACTTATTGTAACATAATGTGGTAGGTGGAGGATTAGTGGTGCCACTGAACTGTTCTGTGATGGAGCATCACTGATGATGCAGGTCAGGAGTGCTGAGGGGACAATTTTTTTGAGAGCTGCATTTTCATTCTTTATTTTTCTTAGTGCTGTCTTTGCAATTTTTGATATTTTCCTTGTCTCTTTAATTTTTTTAATAGACCCAGGTAACTGGCTGATGGTTCACTGGGATGCTGACTTGCTGTTTGCTGTTTAATTTCACAGTCACTTTCCCTTCTCTGAGTGTCCTCATTCTTTTTTTCCTCAACCCTTGAAACTGATATAACCGATAGGCAGAATACATGGTATTGCTCATTTTAAATTTTGAAAATGTCACATCACTTTAAAACTAGAAACACAAGTTTGTACTAGTTATATATATATCACCTGAAATAATATAGCTGTGATCAGCAGCGATTTGCTGTATGTTTACAGGACTAGGGGTGCATTGTGCACAAAGATTGTGGGAATAGCACTTGGTCTAAGCCTACTCTTGAATTTTTTGGTCATGACAAATTGGTTTGTCTCAAAATGTGCCTGCAGAGTGACTTGAGTTTAGTTTCCACACACAACTTTTTCTTTTTTTTTTGTCTGCACACATACGGTACATATCACATAGTGGTTAAATGCACAGTTATAGGTAACACTGATGACTCCCTGCAATGCCTCACCATGAGTCTCAGCTCCCTGGGTTTTGCAAGGCTTTGCTTGTTCCTTATTTCTAGTAAATAATTTTTCCATGTAAAAAATGCAAATAAATTTAAGTATAAACATCTCACAAATTTTTTTTGTTGTTGCAATTTTTATTTATATTTAGATTGCTCCTGCTGACTTGAGCCAACCATTTTTGGTTCAACTCAACAACCTGAGCCCAAAAGGATCCTCCACCACTCTTCACCGATTCAACTCTATGTATCATCTGCGCATGCGGGTATTCATTGAGGTAAAGAGACATAGAGAATAAAGAGAGGAAATAGATGGGAGGAGGGAGAAAACCAAGGAGACAGAAAGGGAAGGCAGAGGACAACAACACTCACACCCAACCTTAAAAGGAAACATCTATGAAAGAGAGCGAGTAAGAAGGGAGGAGGGATTGCAATAGCCGTGTTTCCACTGTTGGGCCAGTGCGAGCCAGGGCTTAAAACAGGCCGGGCCAGTAGCACCGAGGCTAGAATAGCGCAGGGTTTCCACACTCAGGGCCTGAAGCTCCTCTGAGCTTCACTAAAACACGCCCTTTACACGCCTCTCAGGAACAACGTCACTAACTTCATCATTTCACCAACAAAGAAAAGTTATCAGAAAACTAAGAAATAAGTCACTGGAACTATCGCGTGATAAATTGATCATAATGAGTTGATTTATCAGTACTTAAAATTAGTGACACAGAAATATATTAATTTCTATTTTATTTATTTTTAATGCTTAAGCGTTATGAAAATAGCCTGCTTATTCAGTCTAGTCTGTTTATGTTTATTTATAGCCTATAAGTCACATTTAGAATGAATGATAATATCTGTATTTTTATAAAAGCTCCCGAACAAAAAACATTATTATATTTTTATGATAGGCTACGTGGAGCTAAACTCCCAAGATGAGACTTATGACAGATAATATAAGTTACTAAATAAATAAACTAATGTGATAGGGAATAAGAAGCTGACGTCTGATTTCTTCAAGTCATATTTACCATTGTTAATAAATATTTCTGCCTTGTATGGTGATTATAATCCACATCGGATCAAATTATTTCAAACACTCACTGCTGACTATCGCTGTTTTCTTTTCCCCTCTCCTCTCTTTCGCTCCAGTTTTTCACAAGTTCATCAAGCAACTGTGGTAAGAATATTTCATCAAGCACGGTGAGTAATGGCTTCTCCTGCTATTGTTATTTGCACCTCTTGTCACATGTACAGTTTATCTATCTCTGTCGCATACGAGGGATTCACATGTGATCAATGCAGGGAAATAGTTAGGCTGACAGAGAAGATTTCAGAATTGGAGACACGCATCCATACTTTAATTGAGGACAGTAAGAATGTTAGGGCTCTAGATACGGCTTTGGATGCGTCTAGCTCAGGGATTCCTGTACATTGTTTGGTTCCGGCAACAGAGCCCTTGCAGCAGGGCAACTGGGTGACAGTGAGACAGCGTAGTCATGGGTCAAAACACCACTATTCTGTTCCGATCAAAACATTAAACAGGTTCTCCCCACTCAGTGATGCACCCACTGAGAAACCTGATGAAAGTGCTCTAGTTATTGGTGATTCTATTGTATGGAACATGAATATAGAGACACCAGCCACCATAGTCAAATGTTTACCGGGAGCCAGAGCGCCTGACATCTTGGCAAATTTAAAAGTGCTGGCATATACTAAACGTAAATACAGTAAGATTGTTATTCATGCCAGCGCTAATTATGTTCGACTTCGGCAGTCGGAGATCACTAAAAATAACTTTAAAGAGGTGTGTGAACTTGCAAGCACGATGTCAGATGCTTTAATATGCTCTGGTCTCCTCCCTGCTTACTGTGGTGATGAGACGCATAGCAGATTGCCATGACTCAATGGCTGGATGTCTAAGTGGTGCCCACAGAATAACATAGGTTTCATAAACAATTGGATGAGCTTTTGGGGCAGACCTGACCTGTTGAAAAGAGATGGTCTTCATCCCTCCTGGGGTGGCGCCACTCTTCTCTCTAGAAATATGGCAAATAGTCTTAGTGTTTATACTTGACTAACTGGGGCCCAGGTCAGGAAGCAGACAGACTGGCTAAACCTACCGTCTGCTAGCTGCCTCACGTCACAGAGGTCAGTTAATTCTCAGCACATAGAGACTCTTTCACCTAGATATTTCACTATAGAGACTGTGTCTGTCCCCCGAACTAGAAAATACAAAAACCGTCCAAACCAAGTTAAGATTAACAATTTAATTGAGGTTCAACAAACACAAAACAGATGCAATATGGATAAACAAATGATAAAGCTTATTGAATATCAGATCCCTTTCTACGAAAACACTTTTGGTAAATAATATGATCACTGATCATAATCTAGATGTGCTCTGTTTGACAGAAACCTGGCTAAAACCTGATGATTACATTATTTTAAATGAGTCCACCCCCCAAGATTACTGTTATATACATGAGCCGCATCTAAAAGGCAAAGGGGAAGGTGTTGCTTCAATTTATAACAACATTTTCAGGATTTCTCAGAGGGCAGGCTTCAAGTATAACTCGTTTTAAGTAATGGTGCTTCGTATAACATTATCCAGAGAAACAAATGTTAATGATAAATTCCCTGTTATGTTTGTACTGGCTACTGTATACAGGCCACCAGGGCACCATACAGACTTTATTGAAGAGTTTGGTGATTTTACATCCGAGTTAGTTCTGGCTGCAGATAAAGTTTTAATAGTTGGTGATTTTAATATCCATGTTGATAATGAAAAAGATACATTGGGATCAGCATTTATAGACATTCTGGACTCTATTGGGGTTAGACAACATGTTTCAGGACCTACTCATTGTCGAAATCATACTCTAGATTTAATACTGTCACATGGAATTGATGTTGATAGTGTTGGAATTATGCAGCCACATGATGATATCTCAGATCATTATTTAGTTTTGTGCAAACTTCATACAGCCAAAATTGTAAATTCTACTGCTTGTTACAAGTATGGAAGAACCATCACTTCTACCACAAAAGACTGCTTTTTAAGTTATCTTCCTGATGTATCCAAATTCCTTAGCATATCCAAAACCTCAGAATAACTTGATGATGTAACGGAAACTATGGACTCTCTCTTTTCTAGCATTTTAAATACAGTTGCTCCTTTACGCTTAAGGAAGGTTAAGGAAACCAGTATGACACCATGGTATAGTGAGCATACTCGTACCCTAAAGAGAGCAGCCTGAAAAACAGAGTGCAGCTGGAGGAAAACAAAACTAGAGGTATTTCATATTGCTTGGCGGGAAAGTTACCTATCCTACAGAAGAGCATTAAAAACTGTTAGATCCGATTACTTTTCTTCTCTTTTAGAAGAAAACAAACATAACCCCAGGTATTTATTCAATACAGTGGCTAAATTAATGAAAAATAAAGCCTCAACAAGTGTTGACATTTCCCAACATCACAGCAGTAATGACTTTATGAACTACTTGACTTCTAAAATCTATACTATTAGAGATAAAATTGCAACCATTCAGCCGTCAGCTACAGTATCGCATCAGACAGTGCACTATAGACCCCCTGAGGAACAGTTCCACTCATTCTCTACTATAGGAGAGGAAGAATTGTATAAACGTGTTAAATCATCTAAACCAACAACATGTATGTTAGACCCTATACCATCTAAGCTTCTAAAAGAGGTGCTTCCAGAAGTCATAGATCCTCTTCTGACTATTGTTAATTCCTCATTGTCATTAGGATATGTCCCCAAAACCTTCTAACTGGCTGTTATTTAGCCTCTCATCAAAAAAACACAACTTGACCCCAAAGAACTAGTTAATTATAGACCAATCTCGAATCTCCCTTTTCTGTTCAAGATACTAGAAAAGGTGGTATCCTCACAATTATATTCCTTCTTAGAGAAAAATGGTATATGTGAGGATTTCCAGTCAGGATTTAGACTGTATCATAGTACTGAGACTGCTTTCCTTAGAGTTACAAATGACCTGCTCTTATCATCTGATCGTGGTTGTATCTCTCTATTAGTTCTATTGGATCTTAGTGCTGCGTTTGACACAGTTGACCACAACATTCTTTTGCATAGACTTGAACACTTTGTTGGCATTAATGGAAGTGCATTAGCATGGTTTAAATCGTACTCATATGACCGCCATCAGTTCGTAGCAGTGAATGAAGATGTATCATATCGATCATAGGTGCAGTATGGAGTACCTCAAGGCTCAGTACTAGGGCCGCTACTCTTCACGCTTTATATGTCACCCTTGGGAGATATCATCAGGGAACATGGTGTTAGCTTTCACTGTTTTTTGCTGATGATACTCAGCTCTATATTTCCTCGCAGCCCAGTGAAACACACCAATTTAAAAAAAACTAATGGAATGCATAGTTGATATAAAAAAACAGGATGACAAGTAATTTCTTACTGCTAAATTCTGAAAAAACAGAGGTGTTAATTATAGGACCTAAAAACTCTGTATGTAATAACCTAGAACACTGTATAAGACTTGATGGTTGCTCTGTCAATTCTTCGTCATCTGTCAGGAACCTAGGAGTGCTATTTAATCGCAATCTTTCCTCAGAAAGCCACGTTTCTAGCATTTGTAAAATTGCATTTTTCCATCTCAAAAACATATCTAAATTGCGGCCTATGCTCTCAATGTCAAATGTAGAAATGTTAATCAATGCATTTATGACCTCAAGGTTAGATTATTGTAAAGCTTTATTCGGTGGTTGTTCTGCACGCTTATTAAACAAACTACAGCTAGTCTAAAATGCAGCAGCAAGAGTTCTTACTGGAACCAGGAAGTATGACCATATTAGCCTGGTCCTTTCAACACTTCACTGGCCCCCTATCAAACATTGTATAGATTTTAAAATATTGCTTATTACTTATAAAGCCCTGAATGGTTTAGCACCTCAGTATTTGAATGAGCTCTTTTTACATTATAATTCTCTACGTTCTCAAAACTCAATTTGATAATACCTAGAATATCAAAATCAACTGCGGGTGGCAGATTCTTTTCCTATTTGGTGCCTAAACTCTGGAATAACCTACCTAACATTGTTCGGGAGGCAGACACACTCTTGCAGTGTAAATCTAGATTAAAGACCCATCTCTTTAACCTGGCTTACACATAACATACTAATATGCTTTTAATATCCAAATCCGTTAAAGGATTTTTAGGCTGCATAAATTAGGTAAACCGGAACCGGGAACACTTCCCATAACACCCAATGTACTTGCTACATCATTAGAAGAATGGCATCTACGCTAATATTAGTCGGTTTCTGTCATGCTGTCTAGTCTCTGTTTCCGTGGGTGTCCACTAGTGGGCTCACTTCCCTTTAGGCACTTCACCGTAGGCACTAGAGTCTAGTTCTGTCATCACAGTAATTGAACTCCTCCGAGATTCTCCTTTGTCTTCTCTTCCTCCGAGATTCTCCTTTGTCCTTTCATACTCCGAGTTCCCGTTCCGTTCCCTTTCCTGTTCCCTCTTTTGTTTATTTGTTTGTTTATTTTGGACTGCTTGTTTGGTTTTGACCTTGGCTTGTTTTGACCACGATTTGGATTATCCTAAATAAAGAACATCTGCAATTGGATCTACTCTCTCCTGTTTCTCACTGAACACGATCGTCACAGTTTCTCTCTTATTCCGAGGTCACCGTAGCCACCAGATCCAGTCTGTATCCAGATCAGAGGGTCACTGCAGTCGCCCGGATCCAGTACGTATCCAGACCAGATGGTGGATCAGCACGTAGAAAGGACCTCAACATCTCTGAAAGAGAGCGGAGACCAGGAAAACTAGAGCCTCAGATGCAGATCTGTAAAGATGCCCTGTAAAGACCTTGTCTCAGATGACCACCAGGACAAGACCACAAGAAACAGATGATTTTTCTGCACAATCTGACTTTGCTGCAGCCTGTAATTGAACTACTGGTTTCGTCTGGTCAGAGGAGAACTGGCCCCAGAACTGAGCCTGGTTTCTCCCAAGGTTTTTTTTCCATTCTGTCACCGAAGGAGTTTCGTTTCCTTGCCGCTGTCGCCTCTGGCTTGCGTAGTTGGGGTCACTTCATCTACAGCAATATCGTTGACTTGATTGCAAATAAATGCACAGACACTATTTAAACTGAACAGAGATGACATCACTGAATTCAATGATGAACTGCCTTTATGAACTGGTGTTATAGCTGTTATCTTTCTGAAATGATCCGCGATGCTGATGCTCTATATTTTTATAAAAACATTATTATATTTTTTATGACAGGCTACGCAGAGCTAAACTCTCGAGACGAGACTTATGACAGATAAAATGCCTGGTTTAAGCTCGACAATGGAAACGCGGCTAATGAGACAAACTCACAAATACTTCTGACAGAGATCATGATATAATCTAACACTATGCAAGGACAACATGAAATAAAGGACACATACCAAATGCTTGGCATGCTATTAAATTTATTAGAAATGTATTCATGAATTGCTGGAAATAGTTAAATGCATTTATTTAAATAAACATACAAAGAAAAAGTAATCTCGTAATATATAATTACAATTTAAAATAACTGTTTTCTATTTTACAATGTAATTTACTCCTGTGATGCTGTAATGATGAGACAGAGAGGTTCGGATCCATGTGCAGAACTTTTAATGAGATTGGTCAGACAGGCAATGATCAGCAACGGCGTCAGGTATATAGGGATGACCAGAATCGAAAACAGGAACAAGCAGATGTCGGGGGCAGGCAGCAGAGAATCAGAGTCGGTATAAACAATCCAAAGGTCAGGTACAGAGAGATCAAACACAAGGGAAACGATCAGAAATGACAGACACAGCAAATCAAGACTTCGCAGTGAGTGAGAGTGAGCGTGCTGTGTGTGTGTGTGTGTAAATGAGGTGCAGGTGTCGCAGGGTGATTGTGATGCAGTGACTATGGGTAATGTAGTTTGGGTGTGGTGCAACAGTATGAAAGGTGCTAGTGTCCAAGTGACATCTGGTAGTTGATGGGTGGAAAGGTCCTGAGTGGAGTGCCCTCTACTGAAGCTCATGGGCACTCCATCTAATGATCATGACAGATGCCAAGCTAATTTTCAGCATCATTACTTTTGAACATGTTTATATATGAATGTTTTAGTTTTTTTAACTCCTTAACTGTCACTCACGTTTTTGAAGATAGACTAGAATGTGCATAATACAAACCTGAATTTTTATATTTCAAGACTGAAAATATTTTGTAGCATGATATTGATTTACCATTTACATGGTAATGCAATGTTTGATTTTAAAATTGGTTTTAAAGGATGAATTTTGAGATTTTAAGTTTTCAGTTGATATATAACTTCTGATGATTTCTAAAATGTGATAGAGAAAAGGGCAAGTCTTTTTTTAAAACAAAGGTCAAAACTCCTGTTATAATTTAGATTTTTGAGGGTGCACTCTTATCATAAATTGATCTATTACTTTTCCTAACTTAATTTTTAACCAAAACATTGGTAAATATATATATTTGGGAGTCTTAGACCTTTCCAACGATAGTTTGTCAAGATTAGATTAGATTTGATTGTAATATAGTGAAGTAAACATAGGCGTCCCGTATTCGGGACGGGATGGCAGTTGAATATATTGTTTATATGAATAAGTATTTTAATAATTATACATTAGATTTAGATATATAATATCTATAATATATAATTATATTATTATATGTAACTGTAAGAATTGGAAACAATAAGCTTCATTTTACGTTTA
This sequence comes from Carassius gibelio, assembly GCF_023724105.1. Taxonomy (NCBI): domain Eukaryota; kingdom Metazoa; phylum Chordata; class Actinopteri; order Cypriniformes; family Cyprinidae; genus Carassius; species Carassius gibelio. The sequence continues at coordinate 21,755,577 of NC_068371.1, forward strand.
CATGCTAATTACTGCTGCTAATAGTTAATTGACCCATAGTGTGGTGCGAGCTGAAAATCACCTGTCTCTGTACTGAAAGTCATCAATATGACATTAGTTAACATGAGATCAGTGAAAAAAAGAACAATATGTAACGTAAAAAGGCAACAGCAACACGTGTTTATACAACTTAACGTTAGCCTGAAGTTAAGTTTTTAAAATAACAGTAATTGAACACTAATCTTCAAAAATTACCTAATTTGATATTTTAAAAACAGCATCGCTGTAACTACATACTAATGCTACATACATATGTCGGTGTGTTATATAAATATATAAAATAAATGCATTTATTGACTCCTTGTTTCCAGAAATCGCAGTTCTGTCACTATACTCTATCATGGCCGCCAACGCACTTCCTGGAACTATCTGAAGTCTACACGAATCACGTGACAACCAAACATTTCGAACTTCCGTTGTCGCAACTTTCTCTCTCTATATATGGCTCTGGGTGTAGTGTAAACTCTGGTGAGAGTATGTTAGCCTCGTGAGAATTTTTGAGTGAACTAGCCCTTTAAACTACTGAATGTTAGCTAACTAGTCGCTTCTATGTCTGCTATACAAGAAATTCAGAATAACGTGAACAAAGCACTTTCACATCCACAAAATATATTTGAAGCATTACATACCAGCAGCACTAATTTACAATAATCCATAAACAAGTGTTTGAAAGAATCATCTTATTTGATGCAGGAGTGGAAAATTGTGAACATTAACTTAATGAAACCTAGTGAATTTATTTAATATTAAGATATTTAATTACAGTTAGTGTAAGTGGCTATGTTAAAGCCATGTTTGTGAATGCATATAGAAAGTCATCTACCTTTGGTTTTTTTAGTGTTTTTTTTTTGTTTGTTTTTTGAGTGGGTGTGCAACTTCATCTTTTATCACTGAAATCAAAGAACAGCTCAAAACATGACCAGAGCAAAGTCTACAATTAAAAGGTTCTCAGGTGCTGAGAGAGTTTGTCATGTCTTGTCTCTGTTATGCTACAAACATTTTATCTGTGGTTTCCACTCTTGCAACACTCTTGTTTTTGAAAAGAAAGGGGAAAAAAAACCTGTGCTTTATTAGCCATTTGATCTTCACATTTTGTTTCCACTTGTTTGTCAAAAGAGTGTAAATGCCACTTAAACCATATGTCATACAGCAATAGCTTTTAATTTTGAGTGTAGCGTCTGCAATAACCTTGCAGAATGGGAAATCTTTTTGAAAACTACACAAAACTAAAGTGAAGATGATTTGTGAAAGTAGTCTGTTCTTACCTGTGCGCCCACAATGTACGTCAGAGACTTGTTTGTGATTGAAATGTGGTCGAGCAGCTGAGTGACCTGAACACGTGGGATGGATGACACTCAGATAAGAATAAAGTACTGAAATGTGCGTTTGTGAAAATCTTCAATGAAATAAAATAGTGCTAATGACAAAGAAAAGGAAAAATCTTTTTAAAGTCTAGTTTAAAACAACATGTGCCAAGCTCTTAGAAATATACACTTTGTATACATGCTGGATTCGTATGTTTAAATTAAGTGACTCTGAAATGAACATGTCATGTTGTGTAATCAGTAAAGAGACTGTTCACCCAAAAATGTAAATTCTGTCCACATCTACTCACCCTCAATTTGTTCCAAACTTGTGTGAGTTTCTTTCTTCTGCTGAACATAGAAGACATTTTGAAGATTGTTGGTAACCAAACAATTTGTTCCAAAAATACTCCTTCCGGTTTGTCACAAGTTTCGGAAAGTTTTTTTCGAGTATGGCTCTGTGTGACTGTAGATGGAGCGGAATTTCCTTATATGGGTCCTAAGGGCGCTTCTGCAGGAAGAGCGCGCGCTCCCGTAGAGCAGAGCACTGAGAGCAGAGACATTCACTGATCAGAGCGAGAGACATAGTTGCCAAGTCTGCTTGTAATATGCGACTTTGGGCTTTATTTTTTTGTAAGTCGCATTAAAACAGCACGGGTTGCGGGTTGCGTTTTTTGGGGCTTATTAAAGAATATATGGTTGCTTGTTAGGAAAATCTGACAAGTAACTTTGTTTTCTTTACATCTATGGTGTACATTGATACTGATACATTGGTTGACACTGTCTGCTTACAGATATAGCCAAATCAGTGCAATCATATAAGTGCTGTGGTGTCCGCCCCCTTATCCTCCTCATTGGAGTAATATCACGTTCAACTTGCAGGCGACGCGCTATATGATCTACAGAAATACACGTATTTCAATTTCTACAAACAATGCCTCCAACGAAGTGGAGAATTTCATTTTATTAAGCTAAATGTTATAGCTACCCTTAATGCTCTTGTCTTTCCCTTCTTGTCTTTTTGTCCTTTTCCATCTCTCCAATCCGATTCAGCCTCACAGGTGATCGGAGATGAGGAAAGTGCGTTCTCTCTGCTTTGTTGCAGTTCCCTGATTTTTAATTATTTTTATCCTTTTTTTCCTAATCAGTTGATCCTTTTCTAATAAAGCAGTGGTTTCAGTTTAATATGTTGCAGGCTCATTTATTGTTAATAAATGATAATGCGGAAAATAAATGATCAAATAATATTGGGCTTGTTTTTGAAGCTCCAGTTGCTTATTTGTCTCGCGAGAGTTGGCAACTGTGGCGAGAGACCGAATTGTCACAAAAGGAGTGTGTTTTTGGTTGCCAGGGCAAGACAACCCTGCACAGATTACCTAAAGAGAAACAGCATTAAGGGACCAGTGGATGGAGTTTATTTTTACAGAGCATCAACGGGGTTGTGCAAGTGTTTTTGTTTGTTCCCTGCATTTCGAAGATGCTTGTTTTACAAACAAGGCCCAGTTTGACGCCAGATTTGCATATCGTTTATTTCTTAAGGATAATGCAGTCCCAAAGAAAAAGGGTCACGATCATGTGTTGGAACCGCAGGCGGTGAGTAAAACTGTTTCAAATATCTCTGTGTTGTTAACTTAGCTATCGCCGCGTAAGCACATCAAGTAAACAACATGTGATGTTGTCATCAAACTGCACTTTCCACATGTAACGTTACAGCTTAAAAAAAAAAAAAAAAAAAGACGACAAAGTGGAACTTAGTCATTTTCCAAAACCGCTAAGCAAATATATCCAGTTACACCACATAGAGACATCGTTGCTGATGCTGCTCTTGTTAAATTTCAGCCTCTGGATCTGATTCTGGATCATAAATATACTCTGAATCTGACTGTTAGCCATGGTTTGTTTTGGATGATGGTTTTTCCTTCATGGTAATGTCACAGCTTCCAAACGCTCTCAACGCAAAAGCCTACTGGCGCTAGTGATTCTTTAGCTCCGCCCACACGTCACGCCTCCAGCGGCTCGTGTACAGACTATCTTTCTCTTATAAATATAATAAAACTAAAGACTTTTTGGAGTTATGAAGGATGCAGTACTACTCTATAGGTACTCAAGATTAACAGGATATTGAGTGAAAACGAGCATTTCACCCCCCCTTTAATCATTATGTTTTAATGTAAAATAGACTAAAACACTGTTATGTACAATGCATTGGTGAACAGTCACCTGTTTTAATAGTTATACTGATAACACTTCACATATTTTTATACACATACAAGTGGAAATAAAAGAGGTCATAATTGTAGGATGTTTCATTGCATTGCAAAATGTATCTGTTTCAGAATGTATCTATTGACAAAGTAAGCTCTCTGGTAAGAAGTGCTTATGCAAGGTGAAGTAAAGCAGATAAGCCAACAACATGAATTTCAAATCCTCAGTACAACATATTACAATGACGCAACAATCATTACAAAATTCTGAATATGGTCTATCAACCATTTAAGAAGTGCTGAAATGACAAATGGGTTAACAGTTTATCCAAACTAGTACTTCAATTCTTTTGTACTGTTTCCTTACTTAGTTTTAATGTAATTTTTTTGTGTCTAAACATGTTCCTAAATGCAGATTCAGTACATATCAACGGTAACTGTTATGTCTGACATCAGAATGACTAAATGTCTCAGTGAAAGCCACAAGATAATTTCAATTCCCCATAGAGTTAAAGAGACAGTTCACCCAAAAAATATTCTCACCTTTATGTTGTTTCAAACCTGCATGAATTTCTTCCTACTGCTGAACACAAAAGAAGATATTTTGAAGACTGTTGGTAAACGAACAGTCGCTGGTAGCCATTGATTTTCCTCCATATTTCTTCCATACTGTGGAAGTTAATGGCTACCAGCAACTGCTTGCTTACCAACGAAGATCTTTTCTTGTGTTCAACAGAAGAAATACATTTATACTGGTTTGGAACATCCTGTTGTAAATGCTGACAGAATTATTTTGAGGTGAGGTCTCACTTTAAGCAGATTCACCACGCTGCAAGAGAGAGAGAGAGCTATAAAAGGAAAGAGAGGAAGAGACTAACAGACAGTGAGAAAGAGGCACGAAAAGATGCTTGAACTTTCACTTTTGCTGCATTTCATACCGCTGAAGTGAGAAATAGAAATTTAGAGTAGCATCAATGTCTGAATGTCTGAAAATCTGCTCTGCTATCTGGTAAGTGCATTCATGTAATTTTTTATAAAAAAAATAGAGAAGAATTAATTAAAATATACACGTTTTGGAAAATTAATGTATGAAATTAATCCCAAACATAAAAAAAAAAGAAATCTGTAAAGGATTATTAAAATTTTATGTTGACCATGTGTGAAGTTATAATTTCTTTTTTTTTTTTTTTTCAAAATATACAAATTTCTGTAAAGTCCTAAAAGCTTATGAACAGCTATTCAGCTAATCTTTGGTAATTATCTTTGTTATTAAGAAAGATAAAAATTGTATCAGTAAATACTGAAATTAACATTTCCTAAAATTAATTGATGATTTACTATTTTTAAGTACTAGCTCATATGAACGAATGCACTTTACTGATGTTCACAAGTGGAACTTCGTTGTAAAGTGTTACTGATTATATTTCATTTCAAATTTGTATGCATTTGTCCTTTTTCAGACATGAAACTGAATTCATAAATATTTACAAAATCTATTTTACAAAATGCTAATTTAAGGTAGTCGTAACATATAAATCAGTTTTCATTCAAAACACATTTCCAAATGCCTCTTAAACAAAGCAGAAACATGTTAACACAACAGAAAACAAATAGCAACAAGCCTCACGTGAAAAAAGGGAAATGGAAGTCAGTCTACACTTACTTACTACAAACAGTATCAATCTTACTACAAACAATATCAAACTCAATCTTTTTAACACTGGTTTCTATTTTACCATTTGACTCTCTCTGCAGTGACTTCTCCTGTGTATAACTATGATGAGCCCAGATTTAGAGAACTGCACCAACTTGTATGACCATCGTCCAGTGGCCCGAGTCCTCATACCTCTGGCCTATTCCATCATATGTCCAGTGGGACTTTTAGGCAATGCCCTGGCTCTTCATGTGATCTTCTCCAACATCACCAAAATTAATTCCATCACGCTTTATTCCGCCAACCTGGCTGTGTCCGATATCATGTTCTGCCTGTCGCTTCCCCTCCGAGCTGTTTACTACGGCCTTGGCTTCCACTGGCCCCTGGGGGAAGGACTCTGTAAAGCCATAACCCTGCTCTTCTATTTGAACTGCTATGCTGGAGTAAACTTCATGACCTGCCTGGCAGTCGATCGCTTTGTGGCGATGGTGTTTCCTCTGAGTCTGGTGAAACTGAGAAAGGTGAAAAATGTGCGATTGGTGTGTCTGGCCATATGGCTGCTGGTGTTTGCCCAGACGTTGCCTCTCCTGACCATTAACTTGACCAAAACGGAGCATGACAACAGCATCACCTGTATGGAATACCCCAATTTCGAGGGTCTTTTCAAAGGGCTGCCCTACATGCTGATCGTGGGGGTAGTTTTAGGCTTTGGAGTCCCAGTGGTGACAATCATCGCCTGCTATTCCATTCTGACCCGTAAACTACGTCTAGCAGCAAAGTCGAACCGACTGACAGAACGTTCTGGAAGAACCAAAAAAGCAAGAGGAGTGATCGCGGGAGTGGTATTTGTGTTTGTGGTGTGCTTCAGCCCATACCATATAGACCTTTTGCAATACATGATCCGAAAACTTTTCTACGCTCCAGACTGCATGGAGCTACAGTCCTTTCAGATATCCCTGCATATTACGGTGTGTCTTATGAACTTAAATTCCTGTCTGGATCCCTTTGTTTACTTTTTTGCATGCAAAGGCTACAAGCAGAAGCTGACGAGAATGATGAAGTGGCAGGTTGGCACCCACTTCTCCACTGCTGGAAGAATCTCGCCTGAAAGTTCAGGCATAGGCGACGAGCTCGGCATACGCCGCAACAACAAGATAAAAATGAACACTATTAGAGAAGCTCTGTAAAACAATCATCAACAAACACATATGTGGGGCCACAGTCAGGCCAGTCGCAACAAGGCAGGCAAACCAAGCAATTGCTTGGGGCCCAGAACTGACCTGGGGCCCCAAGACAACGACTGGTTAAGAATAAAATGCAACGACACTGTGTGAGCGCCCCTTTGATCGTCAATGCAGTAACATGTAATGACACTGTTATCGGGATCCCCCTCAAGGGGGCCCCTCTCAGTTGTCGCTGACAGCAGCAGGCCAACCAGGTCAAGTGATCTCTGCTTTTTTTTTTTTGAACGGAAGGAATATGGTTACTGTAATATGTTTTTTTTTTTTTTTTAACGGGATAAGGAAAACGCAGATCAGAAATCGCAGACTGCAAGGAGTCAGCAGTGTTTTGATTTGAGGGCTCAGGCAAACATAAAGAGAACGTCGTGGCGTGTTTCGATTGCAAGGATCGCGGAATCCAGTCATAAAAACGGAATTTACAGTTTAACGCAGAATGACACGTAATTTGCCAAATTTTGAATGAATGAATTAAAAATAGGTCATTGCACTTACATCAAACCACGATACAGACTAATATCTGTAAATATTAAGCAGGAACAGTCTGTTTAAATATGAATCCTGCATGTTCTGCCTGTCTCTGTTAATGAAAGGAGCAGAAGACGCACTGAAGCGCGCGTGACGCTCGCAGTGATTTCAGTCTCTGATGTCTAAATGTCTGTCTGATGTCTGATGTCTGATGGTAAAACGTCTGATGTCTCACTAAATAAGGATGTGAACACATGAACAACATCTACAGGACTGCTCTTAACAAAAACTTTAGTTTGCTTAATTTTCAATAATTAAAAGATAAATTAATGTTTGGTGTTTAATGTGCATCTCAGAAAATGCTTTATTTAAAAACCCACCTGAATGGCACTTAAATGCACTTAATTCATCTGTCAACTTTATTGTCATTGTTCAAAGTACAAGTACAGACAGAGAAACAATTATTAATAATTAAATGTTTTTTTTAATGTATGCATTGCATTCCATGCATTTAAAAAATAATAAAAAATCTAAAAAAGGAAACTTAGTTTTTCATTTAACGCACCCCTGAGCTGGTAATAGTGACCTCTTTCAATATGCTAACAGTGAAATGGTAAAACGTACTTCACAGGTAATTTCAGATTTTTGTTTCAATTATTTCCCAGCTACACCATCAACTTCATCCTCAACATCAACAGATGCATCACTTCTCAGTGCTGATTTTTCCTCTATAAAGCACAAGGTACCACACGCTCTATAATTATAGCTGATATCCTGCTCAGCCCAGAGTTTAAACTAAGTTTTTGCTGTCATATTATTAGAAGAAAAATTCCCACCAAACTATTTTTTCAAGCAGTATTTGCACTGTAAACTTTTTATAATTTATATAAAGTGCGGGTGAACTTAAACTGTATGGCTATGCTATGGTTCCTGTAGGCTTTGCGTGTGTGTGTGGGGGGGGGGTTGGGGGGTGGGGCTCTATGTCCATTTTGCTTGGGGCCCCCAAATTCCTTCAAACGGCCCTGGCCACAGTTGAGACTTAAAAGCCAAATAGAAGGCTAATTAATAGCAGAAGTGGCCTAAAAATCATAGACAATTTGTCTCATCTGATTTTAAACAGCAGACACCTCATGAAACAGATGGACGCTTGACAAGCACTGGCATCAAAGTGGAGAAAGAAAAAATACTTGATGCAAAAATACTACGTAATCCATGAAGTATCTGTCTATATTTAAAAAAAAAAAAAATGTAACTCATAACGGGGTAGGCTAGTTCACCAAAAATATACATATATACTGCAAATATTTACTAACTTGTTCTAAAACTGTAGACTTTCTTTCTTTTATGAAACATAAAGTGTCTCACCAGCCTGTGTTTTTAGGTGTTTTTTTGTTTGTTTGTTTGTTTGTTTGTTTGTTTTTTGGACCAATAGTAACCAAAGTGGTTTGGTTTTCCAATATTCTTCAAAATATCTTATTTTGTGTTTTCACAAAGTCTTAAAGGTTTGGAATGACATGAGGTTGAGTACAGTTTCATTTTTGGGTGAACTATCCCTTTCACACATAAATAAGTGAATCATTCTTCAAGTTTTGAAAATTGTGAATAAAGTAGTTGAACTATCACACAGCTGATTTAATTGTGAAAAAAAAGTAAATGTGTGAGGAACCAACCAAGATATCAAAAGTCATGTCAAGAGTTGATGACACTTTGTCCACGTTGTGGATTTTATCAAAGTTTTAATGCATCGACTGGTGCATGAAGTCTTAGATAGAGGGCAAGATTATCAAAAAAGCAAATGTTCTCATCAAAAAAGGAAACCATCAATGCCAGTCTCTCATTAACAAGAGTCTGAAAGCTAGTAGTTCAAAGGAAATGACTTGAAATTAAAGGGTACTTTACTTTCATAAGACTTTGCCATTTCAACATATATTGCTTTCATATATTGGGGAAATGTTGTTCTAATGTTAGTAAAGAATACTTTCACAACGATACAATGAGAAAAGGACGTTAATCTAAAAGACAATGACAAAAAGGGAAGTTGATGCTGCACTTTGAAATACATGAAGTGTTGCAGGAATGTACAGCAATACATCCCGTGCTTGCAGCATACAGTCAATGCATGTGGCTTAACTGTTGAAAACATCTCACATTTTGTAAAGAACTGTTGTGAAAATGGTATAGAAACTCACAGTCCAGCTGGAGCAACATCCACTTTAAGTTCAAGCATGAAGCGAAGAGTCAGCAGCAAGTCCACAAAAGTAGAGAGAATCCATGCTCTGAAGAGGAAGGGACTAAACATCATAATCAAAAATATGACAATGTTTTATATATATATATATATATATATATATATATATATATATATATATATATATATATATATATATATATATGTTTTCTGGAATATCATATATATATTACATCATGGGATTTTAACAACAACAACAACAACAAATCATCAACGTTTAAATGTAGAGAAGGCAGGCATTGGAAATGTTTGGTAACATGAAATGGCTTTCGATTTCATTTTTTTTTTTATGTTTATAGCATTTTAACAGGATATACATCATAAATACAAGGCTGAAGAGCATCACCTCATGCTCTTAAACAGCTTAAAAATGTAGTCATCTGATTTCCAGATAAGATGAAGGCGTTTCAAGTTTCCATGTGACCTTCATGCACCTTATCTTAAACTGGTCGGTGTATGCAGCATTATATAATGGTGTTTTGGAATATCACATTTATCCTGAAATTATATAGGCTACATCCTTTTTTCTTTTTTATATGCTCTTCAATTTTATGTAGAGAGTGTTTTTTTTCTTTTTTTGGAAAATGGGTGAAAATCTTAAATGATTTAATGCTAAAATTATTTAAATAATTTTCTTGTCATTGTCTATGGCAGTGGTTCTCAATTCCAGTCCTCGTGTAACACTGCTCTGCATATTTTGCAAATCTCTTTTATTTAACACACGTAAGTTTGTTAGAAGTGAGCTCCATGCATGAACTGTGTTCTGACTGACAGGATCCCAGTGTTCACTGCTCCCTTCTCCCTGAGCAGGGGGAAATCTGTTGAAGTTTACTTACGGTCAAACAGATCAAACGTCTGTAGTGATAAGAGAGACACACAAAATGTACAGAGTGGTGGTAAACGAGAATTGGATTTGAGAACCACTGGTCTATTGTATAACAAAGCAGAAGCATTTTGTGTCAGTACTTCATAAACACAGTGTATTGAAAAGGTCACTCGTCTAGAATACATTTTGCAATGTAATATATATTTAACAAATACACTGTGGGAAAAAAAACACAAAACAACAAAAACAGGAAGACATATTTTGCTATTCACACTTGCAGCAAAGCTGTGGCTGCCAAATCTTCTCTCAAAGATCCGAAAATTGTAGATAAGCAAACTTCTGCAGAAAGTGTCTTTCAGGTCCAAGCCCCAGCCTCCAGAACTACAAGAGAGCCATGGATCACACACACAATAATTGTGTTTAGAAATTTTTTAAATAATCCTATTAGTTACAAATATAATACAATATCAATCCAATAAAATGATTGGTTAAATGTGAAAATTATCCAGATGGAGCTTGGGTTAGAGAATTACTGATAATGCTCTTTTACGACCAATCTGATCATTTTGATGCATCTTTCACCAATATGCAGAAACAATTGTTTATTGTTTGACTTCAAGTTTTTGCCACAATTGATCAAATCAGTAATTATTTTAATGCAAGAAAACATGCATTATGAATATTGTATTATTATTTCTAATTATAACAATACAAGTTATTTAATAATAGGGCAAACATTCTTAATACACACAATATTGAATGCACACATCAAAATTTGTTCGTGATTATGAGAGTACACCAATTCAGTCAGATATACTGTTTTATGTCTAAAAACCAAATACAAATACACATTTTGACTTCAAATGTCCATAATAATGTTTAAGATGTTAAAAACATAAAGATGGATTCGTTTTTTACAGACATGCAACTTTTTTAATTGATGGACTGGAGTGTGTGGAAGGTTTTATTAAGCTGTTTGGACTCTCATTCTGACGGCACCCATTCACTGCAGAGGATCCACTGGTGAGCAAGTGGTGTTTTTGCTACATTTCTCCAAATCGGTTTCCATTATGAAACAAACTTTTTTTATGTAACGTTATATCTAGGAAAGTATGGTTACTGTGTTGATTTTCATAGAGCAACTGTCACTTCCCATGAAAGCCTGGTTTCACCCCCACCCCCAAGTTTTTAATCGGCGGCAGCAGCACTTCCTGTCATGCATCATGAGCCAGAAGCAAAAGGTTTTGAAGGCAAAGATGATGTGTGAAGATCGTTATTGGGGGAAGGCAGGCTTTAATCTGAATGACAGGTGAAGGATTGAAACTGTGTTTCACCACATCTCATTTCATCTCACAAATATGATTTATTATGTCAAAGATTCAACTTTTTATGTCATCATAATTCGTTTTAGCCAATTGTTTTTCATTTAAAAAAAATAAAAATCATGACATTTATTTAGTCATTTTGAACCATGGAAATGTTCATAATCATCCATGGTTTTATATTTGATTACAATGGTCTATTTGAATGATAAATAACATTTAGCCTATAGCTTATCCTGGAACTATGTTTTTTAAAAAGTGGGAATCTAGAGTGCCGTTATGTTTGTAACCCACTATAGGATTAATTCTGATAGTCATATTTAAACTAACTGTTGTTTCTGCTGTAATACAAGAAAGTAATAGTAAGATAGCATTACTAACTATATTTATTACTATAAATTCATGAAAAAAAATGTCCCAGCTTAGGTTGTAACAACAAAAATCTTTGTACTTGACATTAGTGTACACAATTTAAGGTTAAGTTATAGATTCCTTAACAAACTTTAATTTGAAATACATAAATATGGGAGTGAAATTAGGTTTTTTTGACTAATTGTGCAAAATAAATCACCATTTTATGGTTGAGAGTTTTCTTTAGATGCTGCATCATACTGAGATTTTTTATTTTTTATTGTGTTTAGAAATAAAAAATTAAAATCTGAGATGATGATGATGATTAATATTTATTTCTTTTCACTTTCAGAGGAGAATTATTTAATGAGATGAAATGTAAATAAGTGGAATAAATATTCTATTGGCCCTAGACCAGGGGTAGGCAAGTTAGGTCCTGGAGAGCTGCAGTCCTGCAGAGTTCAGTTTCAACCTTGTTCAGGTGTGTTTGATAAGGGTTGAAGCTGAACTCTGCAGGACTGCGGCTCTCTAGGACCGATCTTGGCTACCCCTGGCTGGTCTAGACAAAGTTTTATCCCACAGTATACAGATTCAGTTCTACTGCACTGAGGATTTATGACCACATGGTGGCAGCACAGACAACTGATTTGATTGACTGGCCCGAGTTATGATTACCGAAACTTCGAGCAATTGTATCGTGGTAATAGCAAAAAATAAATAATAAATAAATAAATAAATAAATAAATAAATAAATAAATAAATAAATAAATATATATATATATATATATATATATATATATATATATATATATATATATATAATAAATAAAACACCATTTTTACTAAACCAAGATTCATAAAGGTTGTGAGGTTGTCTGTCACTTTTTGAACTGTATGATTGAATGAATGTGGAAGAGGTAGCAACCCCATTATGCAAGAATTGGAGCCAATGTGGCTTTAAATAGTTTCCGATCATGAATGAATTTATGGCTTCTGATAAATGATCAGTGCTATCGTCTGGCTTCAATTTCACAAACAAAAGCTTTCTCTGCTGGAGAATTAATGAAAACAAGCCATCTTTCATTTGAGCCGGTTTGAAATCTCAGCTGCAAGTCAACGTCAAGCTGCTACATTAAGTCAAATACTTTTGTTTGTTCCCCACTGCTGGCTTTGAGATAAATGAGTTTGTGTAATGGCCATCTGTTGGGTGTTTTAGACGTGTTGCATAGGCTGGCGGTGGCGATGTTTGTGGGGAGTTGCTGGTTTTCATAAGATGAAATGAAATAAGACACAGCAGTCATGACCAATAAAAATGATAGAAGACATCCGGCGTCTGTGTCCCAGCTTTCCCCAAGCGATCATGGAGGTTCCTGGGGTGATTCAGTTGTCTGAAAAGTGTAAGAAAAAGCTAATCTGTACTAGCAAGCATGCCCACTTTTGAGCTAATAAGTAAAAAAAAAAAAAAAAAAAAACGTGCCACAATAGACCTTTGTCAGGTTAGACGGTATATTGATTTTAACGTGAAAAAATACAAAGATGAAACGTATTTATACAATGTATTGTGTAAACTAGCTCTAGGCCCTAGATATTTCAAAATGCAAGTTTTCTTCTCCCTTTTGAAAAGAACAGAATATACTGAAGCATGGCAGCTGGTTTAAGCTGGTCATGAGCTGGTCCTAAGCAACTAGCTCCAGCTCAGGACCATCTTAAACCAGCTGTTTAATATATAATATGCAGCTTTTTTCAACAGAGCTTCTTCATTAGAATTTTTTTTTTCATAAGCTGAACAATATTAAACAATGAATAGCCTACATTAAGGTACTTCAAGCACTAAAGGTCTCTGCTAATTTGGCCACAAATAAAACATTAACATTACAACATACATTATTTCCCTGTTACTGCTTTAGCATCAATTTAATCATGTCATAGTCCATTACAGGACTGTATCATTTAGAGAGGATATAACCTGTAACGAGATGATGGGAAGGAAACGCTGACCGGCCTGGATTTCATGGGTCTGTCATGCAAGGACTTTGTAGAAGTACAAACTGCTCTTCGATCATCATCTCAGAGCAGTCAAATCTCACATTTGAGTTGAAGAAATCAGTCTTGAATTCATCAGTTAACACCTTGTTTTATTCTGTTCACCATTTCTATCATTTTAGTATTAAAAGCTATTAGGCCTTTTGGATTAGTTCCTTACGTCTTTGATTTTCCCCTCTCTTATTTAGCGATTAGCTGCTTATGCTAAACAAAACTATTTTGATTTTTCCATGGCTGTATTCATAGGCTTTACAATATGAAATTTAAAAAGAAAGTATGGCTTTCACAGGCGGTGGTGACAGGGCCATTAGAGTCATAAAGAGGAGAAACAGCCCTGATCTTTTACTAGAAGTAAATATTGTATTATTATATTATTGTAAAAATTGTATATAACATCAGATCTACATCAGATTCAGATTCACTGAATACGAAACTTATTAACTGAACCAACTAACATTTAACCTGAAAGCCAGGCAGACACTGACCAAATCACATGTGTTTCTATAAAAAAAAAAAAAAAAGATCAGACGTATTGAGGGTAAAAGACCTGAATAGAAGAAATAGTAGCCATGTTTCTGTCTTTGTCAACCTCAACAAATTAGAGCATGTGTTCATGTAATAAATAAAATCCAGATTTGTCGGCAGCACTGTCTCCTGCTGTTTACTTTGTCCATTAAAAGGAAATGAGCAGATGGCAGTTGGCCTCCTCTCGTCCTTTCTTCTCTTCTCCCTCTCTCAATGTCTCTCCCTTTCGGCCATCCTCATTGTCCATTAATCTCTCTCTTCACAATCTGCCTGAGTATAGAGCTGACAGTGAAGCCCCCGGGGAGAGGGAGGGAAAACAAGCCAATCCAGCTGTCAGAAGTCCAGCGAAGGGACATAAGTCCTCTCAAGCAGCCAGTGCCCCTGTCAGACAGCTTGAGTGAAAGCACACACACACTCACACACATCTAGAGACTGACAAAAATGCAAAAGGCAATGGCAAAAAAAACTGACCAAACAAAACAATACATTCTCATTATACACAGTCCTTACAGCAAAAGGGAATATGAGAGATGACTTAGACTTACAAAAAAACTCTTGTAATTTAGATCTTACATGCAATTGACCAATCGGTAAGCATCCCCCTCCCCAAACACACACACACCTTAGTTTCTGTTGCGAACTTGGAGAAAGAAACGGAGTTGCTAACTGTCTTACAATGACAACTGTCAGTGTGGAAACCTTGTCCCAAGATGTTTTTGATACATTTTGGACACAAAAGGACCACCATTCAAGTGGGACTAAAATATGTCATAAAGGGATATATAAGAGGAGGTGCCTGGACTGGGATGATGACATTTCTCGCTTCCTTATTTATTGCACATTGTGCCAACAGTCACGGGCACACACTCAAGTTTGTCTGTCGATATATTTTGACTTTGACTGTGCCTTGTTTTTATGTGTCAGGTGAATACAGCACTATTGTTGACTATTGTTTAAAATTCATCAAACTTTTTTAGTGTCAGGCTACTATACGTTTTGTTCTCCACCTTTTTGACTCCAAGGCTCCCCGCTGTCCATAACAACATGCAAAGGCCTCACAGTAAATTTAGTGATGATTTTGGATGTTTTAAGAGCTGGATGTTCTTCACGGTTCCCACTCTTTTTAACCAGTGCATATACATGAATTATCAGTTTGTTTCATGATTTACAGGACAAGGATTAAGGAAAATGTTTTTTTTTTTTTTTTCACAATTTCTACCCAATTTAGAGCTAAGCAAATCTAATGATGTATTTATTATAAAAATGCCTTTCATGACTTTTCCAGGTCTAGAAATCACTTAGGAAATCTCAATCAGTTAGGCTTCCTCGAGGTGTTTTCACGTGAATTGAGTTGTTGAGGGGCTGATTTAATATTTAAAACAAATCTTGAGTTTAGGTATTTTAATGCTTGTTTTGTCTTATTTAAAATCATTTTGATTCAGCTTGTTGGAAGTTTGCAGGAAAAAAAACAACTTTTTTATATCATTCACTAATAATATTGTTGGCATATGATTTCAGATGTGTACTGTACTTACAAAGACATATATATATATATATATATATATATATATATATATATACTTAAATGTGTAGTTTAAATGACAGCTGAGATAATATATAGTATTTTTGGACTAATGTTATTGTATCTGATACAATATATCAAATCAAGTGTCATTTTGTCATTACCAGTAAAAATGTACCATATAAGGTTCAGGTTTTATCGTTTGTTAATGGATCATCAGTATCAGGATCTAACAATGAACAAAATAATTTTATAGCATGTATTATTTATTATGGTATGTATTAATTCAAACGAATTGTTTTACAAGATAAAACTTTTAATTGATCCAGTTTTTAAAGTTAAATTAAATATTGATATTTTACAAAGTGTAATGATTTGTTTCTTAATTAGAACACGTTTCTTCAATAATTTGAAACCAAACACACATTTTTCTGAAGTGTTTTCCTTTAGATGTTTGCACCAGTTTGCTATTTTGATAATGCAAAGTCATTAGTCATTTTTTTAATGTGGCTTAAGTGTCCAGAGGCGTTTTGGGGCTGTTACCTTCATCCCTTCTTCCTCTGTCATGAAGAAAGGCTGAACTAAATAAACAGTCCACTCTTTTTTTCAGGATCTCTAAATTCACCATCATTTCCTCACAGGGCAGTTTAAAATCAAAAGGTGATCTCTCTCCCTTTCCTCCTCTTGCGAATGAGTCAATTTCACGGCACATTATCCCGCACCATTCTCCCTTTCCCCCAGCTCTCTCTCTCATTAGGAGCGAGAAAGAGCAAGCTGAATTAGTAATGATAGTGAAAGGTTTGAAAAGCTGAGCGCTACTCTCTTGCCCTTCCATTACCTGTCCACAGCTCTCATCCTCTCATCCTGCTCTAACACTCATTTGGACAACTTGTCCTGCACCTCTAGCGCTGTCTGTGCTAATGTACAACAGGCTCTCTCTGATTACATTACATTTACACTACTCCGACGTGGCTGGATCTATTACAGACTGCGATGAGCCATTCAACAGGCCCTGGATCTGTCTTGTTAGACTCATTGTGGCTCCTAACAGACTCAAACAGGAATGTGAGATGTATAGAAATAGATACAAGTGATCACCGTATAGGGGGAAACAACTAGTGTTATCGTATATAACTGCAATTGAGTGCAATTTCAAACTTGCCAGTCTCAGGTTTAAGGATTTCCACAATAAATATATTACCAGTCCTGTCAGAGAGAGCCGATAATGCATTTTTTTGGTCTAGTGTTGTCAATTTTATTATATGTATAGCAGATAAAGTAATGTCTGGACAGAACTGTACACTAACTCTGAGTGCATCAACTTGATACGCCAGCTAGCCGATGAAAAATGCCTCTCCCTTTCAAGGTTGATTGAAACTTTAACCTCATATTCAATATGCCAGAGAGACCTGAAATGTGCCAGAGACTGGGCTTTTTTCCACAATAGGGGCTTGAATAATGCAACAATCAGTCAATTATTCATCTCTCCTGACTTCTTATTATGTTCAGAGAGAGAGAGAGAAAGAGAGAGAGAGAGAGAGAGAGAGAGAACCGCTAAACAGTACAGCTTGAGTGATTGGCTAAATGCTGCGTCAACTCATTTTTGTGCATGTGCTCTTGAGAAAAAAGAAAGTGTCTGTCCGTATGGCTTTCTGCCTTGGAAGTTACATAAAATAAAATAAAATAAAATGGTAAAAAAAGTACAAGAATCAGATTATCTTTTGGTCTTGAAAGGAAAATAACAAATAAAAATTATATATATATATATATATATATATATATATACACACAGTCTAAAATTAAATAAATTACATTAAAATTAAATAAAAAGCTCTGAGAACAAGTGTCTTTCA
This sequence comes from Carassius gibelio, assembly GCF_023724105.1. Classification (NCBI taxonomy): domain Eukaryota; kingdom Metazoa; phylum Chordata; class Actinopteri; order Cypriniformes; family Cyprinidae; genus Carassius; species Carassius gibelio. The sequence goes on from NC_068371.1 coordinate 21,773,174, forward strand.
GTTTTTGCAAGTAAAATATTAATAAATAAATAATACAAAAATATATATAAAATACAGTAAAGTAAAATGTCTTCAAACTACTTTGATTTAGTGTTTCTACAGAAGTCACACAAAACAAGCATCAGTCAGTCAGTTTTCAAACGTCTTCCTTGTAAAGCATGTGGGAAAAATCTTTATTGTCTTCCAGATGGACAGGACAGAAGTAACGACATGCCAGCATGCTCTCCATGTCGAGTATGATATTAAACCGCAACTGAACAAAAAATAACTTAGATGCAAGAAATCTTCTTAAAAATGTTTGTATTGATTTCCTAGATCTACAGCGTACAATGCACAGTAGCATGTCTAAACTTTTATGTACATATTTGATGATATCAACATATCTGTTATGGTACAACAATGAAAAATAAAAATATGGACAGCTACCTTCTTATTGAAATAACAGACAGATACACAATACACATTTTAATGCAGTGTTTATAGTTGATAAATAACTACTGTAAATCAAATTCATATCTTTCTTCAGACCCCTCCCTTGAAAATGAAATGATGTTTTGAAACTGATGTAAAATGTGAAATGGTAGAAGGGCAAAAAGTGATCTGATTTGAATATTTCATCAGTCAGTGTAGTCAGGCAAATTGAAATGCTTTATAAAATGTTTTTAATTTCTCAGTGTTGCCAAAAGCCCCCTGGAAACCTGGTCCTTCAGCCAGATGTGTGTCTCATGAGGACTCGGGCTTTATTCAACTGAATGCTGACTTTCAATGGGCATAATAATCTTGTCAAGTCCTTGTGCTGCAACACACTGACATCAGCCTATAAAACTGCCTCATTGTCTTCCATCCGTCCTCCAGCAGAAATGCAGACGTTATTTACCAGGCAATTGACTACAGGCTCTTCTATACAGTATGAATGCATTTACTCCTTGTCTTCATTCTTCAGTACATCATTGTGGACTTTAGAAAGAGTCTTCCATCTGTGGAGAAAAATAAAGGGTATGAATGGAGCTTGACTGATGTCCCGAGCAGCGTATAATGAACGGACAAATACATAATGTTCTGCCGTGTACGGACTGAGAGGGAGATGAAAGGATTGTTAAAGGAGAAGAGATTTGAATAAATGTCAAAAACATAAAAAAAAGAGCCCTCGCTCCTCGCTGTCCTCTCAACCAAGACGAAAAGAGAAAGCAAACCCTATGAAAGATTAATTACAAAATGTAGATTATGTAAATTACGCCCATGCAAATATTTCATGAGGACAATTAAGGGAGCCATTAATTACTGCTCGCCCTTTTTTGTCTTTATCCTGTCTTTCTTTCATTTTGTTTTTCTTTTTGTATCAGTGTAATTTAATTTAATTTCACTCTGAATGTTTTAAAGGGTTAATATTTGAACACATCAGGGCTCTGTTTAGATGATCATGTACACTATCAAACAACAGAACTCAATGGATGATATAATGGACACCAGCTCTCGATGGTATCCATCTGCGGCGGTCGTTTCCTTCAAGACTTTGAAGATTACAGGGGAAAACACATTTAAATATAGATCCACGAAGAAACAATGTAAGGGAACATGAAAAGACATCTGCACCTTGTATTGTTCTGTCAGTGTCTGTTTTGCTGCTGTTATTGTTTGTCTCCATTTCCTGTTGAGGAGGGTCTGTTAACATGAAAACAGTTACAAGCGGGGTTAGGAATTATTTGTCACTTTAACTTTAATTAAGTGTCTGTTTTTACTCTTCAAATACCAATAAAACACATTTTACGGTGTACAGTACTGTTTATCAGTTTAAACAAACTAAATCTGATGATTCAGTACCAGCTGTCATTTGAACATAGCTGGTTATGTTTCAAATTATAAGATGTTAAATGTTTACATCCTTTATTTTTCTAGACAGACACTTAGAATTCGGAGCATCCCCTTCAGGGTGCTGGTCGTGTGGTGTGTTTTCTAACCGCTTCGAGTGGGTGATCTCTCACCGCAGGACGTCCGCTGCAGATTCTGCTCGGCCTGGTCTCTTCTCTTGGACTCCACCTCCAGAGCCTCCTGCAGTTTCCTCTTGGTCTTCTTCTCTTTCTTCAGACGCTTCTGGATGAGTGCTGACAAAAGCACATATGGAGGAAAAAAGAACAATAAAAAGTTTTATAACTATGAGGAATGTAAATACTGTTCAAAACTTTGGAATGGGTAAGATTTTATAAAATGTTTTTAAAGAACATCTCTTATGCAAAGGCTGCATTTATTTGAGCAGAAATACAGTAAAAAGGGAAATATCATTACAATTTTAAACCAAACTGTTCTCTGTTGTAGTATGTTGTAAAAGTGTACTTTATTCCTGTGATGCAAAGCAGCCATCACTCCAGTCTTCAGAGTCAATCACCTTTATTTATACAGCGCTTTTAACAATACAGATCGTGTTAAAGCAGCTGTAAAGAATTAATTAGGAAAATAGTGTGTCATGTGTCACATGATCCTTCAGAAAATAGTCTAATATGCTTTTTTTGTTTAAGAATCATTCCTTATTATCATCATTGTTGAAAATGGTGCTGCTTCATGTCTTTTGTGGAAACCACAACACTTTTTTGATGAATACTAGAACGTACAAATGCAGTGTTTATTTTTTTTAAAAAGTTTTGAAATGTTATGAATGTCTTCATTTAAAATTCAAACTAAAATACTTGAATAAAAGCATTAACTTAGTTAAAAAAAAAAAATCTTGAAACATTAGTAGTGTGTTTTGTAGTATTATATCTACTATTTCTTGTATAGCTATTGCGTTAAACTTCATGCTACTGGATAATTGAAATATTATTACATCAAATCCCACATCACAGCAAACAGCAATTATAGCAAACAATGAAAAGCTGTTCCACATGCCTTTATTCAGTCTTTCTGGTATGCACATCTAAAGTGAAACTAGGCTGTAGCCCAGTGGAACATGTTCATTTTTCCAGTTTGCAGTAGGAGTTTAATTCAGACAGCACAGTCAGCAAAAAAAAATGCTTTCTGTCTGTCAGATGTGAATCTGTCCTCCGTGAGTGATCTAGGACCAACCTTGTTCTTCCTCTTCTCTCTAACCACTAGGTGTGAAACTCAGAAACCGATTCGAAGTCAGTTGGCTGGAGTATAAAGACATCTCTCACTAATGGAAGAGCCAGTTGACTTGATGAATTATGCAGGAGATTCATTATCCTCATCAAATGTGATGCCGCGAATATTAACACGGCAATTCTGTTTACACTGAAAATAAATCATTCACACTAATATCATAATATGTACTTGTAATTACAAAGGGTAATTCACAGTGTGTGTGTGTGTGTGTATGTGTGTGTGTGTGTGTGTGTGCAGCGGAAGGAAAGTGCTGAATTTGCAGTAGCACAGTGCGGGCGACAGGAGAATACGAGATGAGGAGCTCTCTAATTAAACAACATTCATTAATGATGCATGTTGCCCTGTCACCTTCTTTAACGATTCCACCGTTTTATGCTGGCTTTCTACGAGGTTTCCGATTTATCTAGACTTCAATTGTATGTACATTCTGGAGAACAGAAGATTAAGAGACTAAATTGTGTGCAAATTTATTTGTGAGTAAACGGGATGTGAAAGCTCAAGTGGCGGACAGTTAGATGTGAGAACTTGTTTAACTTGTTTTTGTGAAGTGGGCTGACAACATTACATGTAACTGAAGATGAGCTCTTCTTTCGATGCATATCAAATTTCAAATGTGACAGCACACACCTGTTTTCCTATTAAATCCTTAGGTTTGAGTGGAATCACTAAATTTGCAACAGCTTATCTTGCAGACATCTGTCAATCATTAGTCACACATAATGCACGTTTAAAACTTGCTGATAGCACATGTATGTTGCCAAATCATTGTGTTCTGTTTTGCACAAACATCTAGCAAACACGGACAAAAAAGATTGCCCATGATAAAGAAAATAGCTTTTGTCTTACACCCTGAATGCATGCGAATCCTCACATCTTAATCATTTGAATCATTTAAATATGAAAAAAAAAATTCCTCAAATATCATGAATTATTGATTGATAAATATTATATTTTTGGAAGCTGCACCACATGACATGCTACAACCTGAACTAGCTTTTCATAGTCATAAAAAGGTCAAATGATCAGATTTAATAGAGGAAACATATGGACCTTGACAAATAGTCATGTTCTTCTATATTTTCTGTTTTTTTTCTGCCTTTTTTGTCACCGTTTTATGTAAACATTTTCACTGTAAAGTATGCATAAATAATATTTTTCATTTAAATAAATTAATATTAATTCATTTTTTATTAAATAAATGAATAGACGTGACAACAACAACAACAACAACAAAAAAAAAACATACATTCTGCCTACAGTCTAAATGTTAAAGGAACAGTTCACTCAAAAGCAAAAGCTCAGTTATTATTCATCTTCTTGTTGTTCCAAACCCATACGCTGTTGGAACACAACAGTAGACATTTTTGAAGAACTGTTTCACAGTTCTTGCCAGTCATCAAATGTTCATAATGACAACCACTGTCAAAATGACAAAGCAAAACCAAAGTAAAGCCATTTTTGGGTTCCTTTAAATATAAACTAACTTCTTAAAATGGGATATGGGATAACAATATATTGCTGATCAGAAAAAAACATCTTGATAACATACACTACTGTTCAAAATTTTGGTGTTAGTAAGATTTTTGGTGACACTTAATCTTATTAAGGTCCAGTTCTCACTGTTAACTAGTTGCTCATGAGGATGCATATTACTAGCATATTGGCTCTTTATTAGTACTTATAAAGCACATATTAATGGCTTATTCTGGATGAGCATATTTTAGATCCCTCCCCCATACCTAAACTTAACAACCTTACTTTACTAACTATTAACAAGCGTCAAATTAGGAGTTAATAGAATGACCCCAAGCCTTGATAGTGTACATGTGCTGACTGGGACACTCAGATCTGACCTGAGCAGGGGTTTGGGTGTGCAGACTGGCTGAGATTAGCTAATAATCACCTCTGTTTTTCTGCTCGACGCAGAGCTGCCTCTCCAGAGTCTCTCGCAGCTCTCGCTCTCTGTACAGCTCCATCTTCAGCTCTGTGCGCTCCAGCTGGACCTGCTTCTCTTGCGTCCGTGCATTATCGATAGCCACCTTTAACAGACCCTGAAAAGGGAAAAAAGCTTCAGATTTGCAGTGGGGATCATTACGCTAAATATTTGTTTATAACTTTTGTAATATACCTGTATGTTGGTGAGGAGGGTTTCTATGGAGGACAGGCCCTCAGGAAAGAGCAGTGAAGCAGGGAATCCTGGGGGTAATGTTGGCCCAGAATGAGACACTCGCTCATAGCTGTCTCGAGATGTCGGGGTGTAAAGGACATTTTCTTCTGTCATAAAAGGAAAGAGAAAACAGCACATTAATAAAACATTTTAAACATTCTATAGTAATAATAATAATAAAAACATTTAAAATACAATTAAAATATATATATATATGGTTGTATGACTGTTCACATATCTGGGGTCAGTAAGATTTTTTAATTTGAATACTTTTGCTTACTTTTATTGAACAAGGACACAATTAATTGATCATTAAATATACAAAATATTTATATTCTAAATAAATGCTGTCTTTTGAACTTTCTATTAATGAATGAATCTTGAAAAATCCCCCAAAAATTGTAAAGCAGCACAACTGTTTTCAACATTAATAACAAGAAATGTTTCTTGAGCAGCAAAATCAGCATTTTAGTATCGTGTGACACTGAAGACTGGAGTAGAGGATGCTCAAAAGTCCGCTTTGCATCACCGGAATTAACTACATTTTAAAATATATTACAATATAACAGTTATCTTAAATTGTAATATTTCACAAAATTACTGTTCCTTGCAGCCTTGGTGAGCTAGAAGAGTCATTTTTATTCACAAAGATTAAAAAATGTGTGGATATTTGGAAACTGCGATTCATTCAAACATGTTTGCAGGTTTTTTCATTTTCTAAGCATGTTTTTAGTCCTTCTCTGAACTCACACAGATACTTCACATCCTCACATCCAGTGCTCAGTCTTTTATCCAGGAGTCTTGAGAGCAGAACACTAGAGTCATAATGATTCAAGGTCGTTACACAGCAATGCTACTTTGCTTCTTGTGCACTCCACGTAGATTTCTTTCTTTAAATGTCAGTCCATTCATCGGAGGAGAATCGGCACAGTCTTCAGTTAAATCAGCTTAGTTTCAATCAGCCACTACACACTGGTTCTGGTTCATTTTTGTGGTCTCAGAGGAAGTGAATCTGGTATAACTTAAGCCACAGCAGATCCTCCCACTATCTAATGACTCCAAATCTGTTTTCAGGTTTTAGTCACTGCAGTATTAGGACATTCATAAGGCTTAAAATATGATCAGAAAAATGAACAGCACTGTGTGTTTATGTGCGATATTGGTCAATATTATGAATGAGATATTTTTCATTTCATTTATTTATTCTCTTTTCATGGTAATGCAACACAAAATACCACAACAACAATCCAACAAACACACAAAAATACATTCCATGACAAGAAGAACAGGAGTAAGATGAAGGAAAAAAATCTTATAAACTCCTACCCCATTCTTATATTAAGAAAATTACAAATTAGATATATTTTGATATAAATATTTGATATAGATATAAAGCTGAGATATAAAGGATTCTCCAACCAACTTTCTTGTGTATCCCTTTGTCACAATAACAACAATCCCATGTCATCAGATAGCTTAGAAAGAAGAAAACCCTGAGAACACTGACCAAAGCACTTGAAGCACAGGAAGAGGCTGAGATACAGAGTACCAAGAAACGTAGTTTTTGATCAGGCCGAAGCCTTGATCTTGTCATTGTCACTCACTTCAAAGAGTTTGCTAATGTACGGGGCCTCCTGCTACCATCCAGAACTAACAGATACACCAGAGTGTCTCTCGATCGGGCAACTTCATCTCGCTCCTCCTCTCATCTCTGCCACTTTACCAATATGATTTTAATCTTTAATTAGCCTTGGTCTAATCTTTATGAATCACACATCATTTAATGTTTTAATTTTTGATTTCTATCTTAATGTGGTGGAAAATTACAGTTTGATATTCAATTAGATGCACTTTCCTGTATTTTTTCCTTATTTCCAAATAATAGTTGGCAGGGTAGCCTATTTAAAAGTACATGTAGGCAACTGTGGCTATTTTTTATTAACTCTGCCTCTAAATGTTCATATATATATATATATATATATATATATATATATATATATATATATATATATATATATATATATATATATATATATATATATATATATATATATATATATATTTATTTATTATTGGGGTCAGTGGGATTCTTAGTGAGAAGTCTCTTATGCACATCAAGGCTGCATTCATTTGATTAAAAATACAGTAAATACAGTAATATTGTTTCATTTTATTACAATTTAAAATAACTATTTCCTATTTGAAATATAGTTTAAAATGCACTTTATTCCAACACGATCCTACAGAAATCACCTTACTATGCTGATTTGCTGATCAAGAAATATTTTCTAATATTATTACAGTTGACAACAGTTATGTAGCTTGATATTTCTTGGGGGGATAAAAAGCATTAATTTGCATTTTTGGTACAAAGTAAAAATATTTACTGTCACTTTCTAATCATTTGAGTAAACAAGATGCTATTTATTGCTATTTATACATGGTTTGAACAGTATTTACCACTGTTTACACGATTTACATGTGTTTACACCTTATATAAATAGCTGCTGCCATAATGTTTATAGGGTTTTTTAAGTAAAATACATTTAAATTCTTAGTCTATTTCTTTAGCATAGGGCTCCACTATTTTACCTACAGTATCCAAGCTGTTTTAATACATTTGCACAGTGAGACCAGATGGGCTCTGTTCATTTTGTTAGGCTGTTTTAAAGCATGCGGTTTACGCAGGTATCCATAGTTCTGTAGTGGTAATAACCAGCCCTGTGTATGCTAATAAAAAGTGTCAGCAGGGAAGCCAGAGAAAGGTGACTTTCTGTTCTAACACAGCTGATATCTATTAGCATAATACTGTACTGCCATATGGCATTGGCATTACAATTACAAACTGTAGGATAGAGCATGCAAGTTCAAAATGATTGAACTGCTGTAACAAGTCTGCATCAAAAGAACAACTTCAAAATCAATGTTAAAAGTCATTGTTTATTACATTTGTTATTGTGTGATGTAAGTGTTAAAGCTCAGGCAAGGCTTGTTCTCGTGAGCCAAGCGCTTAACTGCAGGTTTCTCCAGAGGGACTGTCCCTTAAATTAGTTCACTGCACCCTTCCATGGCATTATCAAGTGAACTAACTGTATAGGCCCGATTTTGTGGAATTAAACAACAATTACAAATTTGTCCTCAGAAGAAGCAAAATATGTCACTATATGTCACTGGAAAAAAACAGACAACACAACATAAAAACACACATTGTGGACACGAATTAAAAACGTCAATTTTAATGTCAATTACTATGTTAGGTTAGGTTTTAAAAGATTGACTAGCAGTGTTACAAGTGTGATCAGTTTGGATTCTTGAGTTTTGAAAATGTACATGGTTCATGTGAAAACTGCACTAAAACTAATTAAAACAAACAAAAACTGTATCTAAATAAAGTGAAAGTGAAAGTGATTGAGACATGTGGCCAGGTATGGTGACTCATGTTCAGAATTAGTGCTCATTTATCCCATCCAAAGTGCACACACACACACCATAGACACACACCTGGAGCAGTTTGTTAATTATCAGTTATTAGTTATCAGTTTGCAGATTATTAGTTAAATCATGATTTAACTAAATTAAAATGAGTGAAACGAATTAGTGCAGTGTGGGCATGGTTCACCTAAAACCATTTAATTATTTAGTACGCTGTTGCCACCATTGAACTAAAGTGAAGAATTGAATGAATAAATAGTCATATGCAAATGATTCATTTAAGCCATTTGTAGGAGCCATATCAAATTTTTTGATGAACTCTAATTTATTTTGTGCTTAAATATATGATTAAAACATTATGATTTAAATATGAGGAAACCTTTTCATATTTTGCACTAATAAGTCATGTGAATGGATTTGCTCCTCCTCCCTTATGTGTCATTATGGCACACAGGTGTTAATAGGGAAGCAGCATTGTTTGAGAAAATGGAGTTAGAGGGTGGAGAGCAACAGTTTCTTCGATCACATGCAAATGGTACAGCTTTTAAGTTGGTATAAGTGTTTTTTTGTTGTAACCTTGTTTGGAAAGTAAACCGGAGATTGTGATTAATAAACCACGGGATTTGTTGTTGACATTTTTCCTTGCATGTCATGCGTTTTCAGTAAAGAACAGTTTAAACTTTGGTCTGTTCCTTGCACAAAGTTATTATAGAGTCAATGCATACAAAAAATTAAAATAAATCAGAAGTTTGGTGTCTGTAAGATATTTTTATGTGTTTGAAAGAAACTCACTTTAGTCAAAAATACAGTAATATTGAGAAATATTTTTAGAATCTAAAATAACTGTTTTTTTTAAGTAAATATATTGTAAAGTCTATTTTATTCCTATGATGCAAAGATATTTTTTTTTTCAATCCACATCCTTTCGTAGCTGCATGGAATATTTCTCCATTTATGGAGGACAGTAAGTCACAGATTTGGAATGACATGGGGGTGAAGTTCATAAACCTGAATCCTCAACCTCACTGCCTTTCTCTTTCCAGTCTTTCATTCAGTCTACAATTCTGTCAGTATGCATTTCTTTCTGTACGTCCCATTTCTTTATATACATTCTCTTCATTTAACCCCAAAAACCATAAGCATCTCTTGTCTTTTTGCTCTTGAATGTCCTTCACTTAAAAAAAAATGCATTAAAAAGCTCTGCTCAGCTCTTTGCCCATACTATAAAGTATATACATACCTTAAGATCCATTTAAACAAGTAGGTTCTCAAAATCTCACCTTCCCTTGTGCCTGATAAGGTCTGATTAGATTTACTCACCCCTCCCTTATCTCTACGGATTCACTTAGCTGACCAAAGCATCTTAATCTCACACTATCTGATCTTCACTTCTTGGCAGAAGAGAGATGCCTCTGTCACATTCAAGGTGTTTCAAAGAGGAAAAACCATCGGTCTCCGGCTTCCGCTGGCTCTCGCTCACTGTCAGCTCCCCTCACCGCCGATCTCCCTCTCTTTGTTCATCTTCCTCCCTCCCTCCCCTCTCCTTTAGGGTTCCTAAAAGCATGGTGCCTGCTGGAATGTGATTAGTGCTGGCCGCCGGAGCACTCAGTGGGAGAAAGCTTGCGCCGTGCCACTGAACTACGGTGCCCCGGAGGGACAATCAGTGCTGAGTTAGCACTACTCTCTTTTCTCTTCTCCAGCTCTCCCTGTGCCTTCAAATCTGATTGATCCTCCATTGAATTATTAGGATGTGTGCACTTGCTTTCCAGCAAAAAATACTGGCAGCCTGTTAGAACATAAATGCATCTCCTCAACCAAGGTCACTTTTTTCCCCCACTTGTTGTGGATTCCCTAGGCTAATGAACTTCTGCCTCTATTGCTAAAGCCCTCCACAGTCAGCATAAGAGAGCGAGCGGAGAATGAATGAAGGTTGAAAAGCTCCGAGGCGGATAAAGGACTCGTCTTTGAACCCTTCTGTCTTTGACAAGCCATAAAGAAGAGATACAACTTTTGATCTTCACACTTTCAGCGCTGCCCCTAAAGATTAATTTCTGGAACATGAAGGTGGAATTTATCCTTCAGTCTAGTGACTGGTAAAGGTGTCCTGGTGGTGACTGAGTCTAGAATGATGCTCTACAAAGGGAGAGCCACTGATTTTTGAAGTTTCATAAAATCGGCAGGCATAAAATTCGAGATGAAACTTCACAAGTGCTCAACAGGCCTGGAATTGTGCCAAGGGGCTAACTTCCAAAATCAAAACTTGTTAAAGGACAGGAGTTTTTATGACAGTGAGCCTTTTGTGATATACTGGTCACTGCAGTTCAAGACATTGGGGTCAGTAAGTTTTTCCATGTTTTCTAAAAGTAGTCTCTTCTGCTCACCAAGGTTGTATTTATTTGATCAAAAATATAGTAAAAGTCAATTTAACAATTTAAATGTTTTCTGACTGACTACTGACATTCTGACTAATGTACGCCTGTGATTTTCTGTGGCCCATTTCAAATGTTTACATGCTTTGCTTCTTTTCGTTTTTAACAGCTCCCACTCGCTGTGGTGTAGCAGTTATGAAATATTGGCCTTGCAAATACTTTCCATCATTTTTACCATTTCATAATAAATATGTACGCGGTGTTCAACAGTGGTCAAAAAGGATTCAAACATTGAATTTTAAATCGATGTCTTCTTGTGAACTCAGAGATGTGGCTTTGGACAGCAATTTAATTATCACACGACCTTGGTGTTTGTCAAAAAAACATTTATTCGTAATTCGGCCGGGGATTTTTACGTGGGCGGTGGGAGAAAAACAACAGCATTGTGAATTCAGACAACAATAAAATCACAGACTAACCCCTGCAAGTGTTGGAAATCACTTTGGTCCCCATGAGAAACAATAATCGTCTGAATCGGGCTAAAGCTGAATTTTCAGCAGCCATTACGGCGGTCTACAGTGTCACATAATCCATGCTGATTTAGTGATTTTCAGCTTTCTTTGACAAACAGAACAGCATTTATTTGAAATAGAAACCTTTTGCTTCAATACAAATGTCTTTACTGTCACTATTGATGAAATAATGCATTAATTTGTTAAAAATAACTATCTAAATAAATTACCAACCTCAAACTTTTGAACGATAGGGTATATAAACCTTCCTGGTCATAATATATCTCATCATCATCCTCACCACCACCTTATTTGTAGTGGTATCATTGGTTCAAATCCTTTGTTTTATGTGGGGTTTTAGCACCTGTGTGATCTTCACAATTTTGCAAAATCCTGAAAGGCTGTGCTCAGTCACACGGAAGCCCCCCTTTCTGATTTCGGGTGCACTGTCTCTCCACGGCACAATGAGGAAATTGTGCTGACTACTCGTCCTTGCAAAGTCCTCATTAGCCTAATGAAAGCCTTCACATGCAAAAACCAAACAAGGGTTCTGGGAGGTTATTAGGAAAATTACCCCTCCAGGAGGGCCAGGGTAAGGGAGTTGGTTGGGGGGTCTTGCTCATTATTTCACGCTCTGCAAATCGCTAACTAATTTAGCCCCACTACTGTGCCATTTCTACCTCAATGAATAATTTTCACAGAACTGTGAGCGAGACTATTCACTAATTTCTCAGAATACACACATAAAGACCGAAATTAGGTATTAGGTATTAGGCGACACATCAGCGGAATCAGCGATCATTTCCTGCAGTCAATCTAAACCACTTCTGATAAATGATCTGCTAAGCTGAAGGAAAAAAAATATTAGAAACAATTTGAAATCTGTTTGGGAAAAGTGCTTGCGTTTTCCATGACATCTTTCTCCTGTTATGTCATTCTAAACATGTTTTTATAAAACAGAAGAACAGTAAAAGTGCAGTCATTGCTAAACCTTTTGACCTTGTTGAACTGTAATGCAATGGACTTGTTTTTGCTTCTGAAATAAGCACTTGCGTACGGTTTAATCTGTTATAACCTGGGTGGTTCACCAGTCTCAGACAGAATGTACCCAAGTAATTATTTTCTAATGCATACTATCTGTAAAAGCAGTAAATCAGGAATCAGTTTTATTTTTTAAATAAACCGCGTATACAAGCCATATTAAGGTTTGATTTATTACAGCAAAATATAATGTTTGTAAGCTCTGACATCTCATGGCATCTTTTAATAAAAGAATATTAGAAATAGGATATAACATCTAACCTTTTTCTGTAGAAGCCCTCTTTGCTTCATGGCCTGTGTCGTGGGTTGCCAGATCCCCCTCTTTCGGTCCTGGTGGTGCACTTGGAGACAGGCCTAACAAGGCGTGGCCAAGAGAAAGACCATTCTGATGTAAATCTAAAGAGAAAGGAAGGGAATATAAACCGATTTTACAAACAAGGAACACAGATACGAAAGCTTGACCTGTGAAGCCAAATGTTCCATTATAGTATATACAATAAAATAAAATTGTTATTAAATTTGTTCTATGCCGTTTTGAATTTACTGTATATGATTTGTGAAGATGTACAATAGCATTCAAATGTTTGGTTTTTTATATCATATTTTGAAAGGTTGAATTACTTTGATCCACAGTAAGAGCAAATACATGTATAATGTTTTTATATATTTCCACAAAAATATTAAGCAGTTTTCAACATAGTTAATAACAAGAAATGTTTCTTGAGGATCAAATCAGTTATGAAGGATCATGAGACACTGATGACTGGAGTTATGATGCTGAAAATTCAGCTTGGCATCCCAGGAATACAACACATTCCCAGGAACTACAATATATTCAAATACTGTAGATAACAGTTATTTTAAATTATAATATTATTTCAGAATAGTATAGTGTAGTTGTTTTCAATTCTATTCGTGATGAAATAAATAGGGTCTTGCCTTGCATACAACTTCTTTCAAAAACATCAAAAGAATCATAGCAATGCCAAACCTTTGAATAGTCTGGGATGTTTTTGATTCAATAATAAAAGTTTCACTCATGTCCAACATAAAGGATATCTTGTTCTGAACAAGCTTTAAAATCTCTTAACAAAATACAGGTAGATATTATAGAAGCAATCTCAAAAAGTCTAAAAACGATTACAAGATTTAAACTTCAGTTTTGTCAAAAATAGGATTTAAAACACATACTGCTTCCCAAATTATATCACGCATCTGATATCTGATATCTTGGGTAAGATTTATAATGTGTCTGATAATAGACTGAAAAAAGGAGAGAGCATTATCTGTAATTGCATAGTTTTAGTTCCGGTTAAAGCAATGCACATGAACTGCTCTGATGGCTTTGCTTTTAGTAGATTCTGTGATATCACCTTATTCTTAATTCTAAAAGCACATTTGTAAGGTTATATGTGTAGTTTCGCATTATCGTGAGAGCACAGTGCTAAGTGCTCAGGGACCAAACTCTGCTGAAATAGTAAGTTTGGTTTAAGCCATATTGGGAGGATACAGAGAGAAATGAAAATGTAAAAGTATACATATTATCACAGCTGACATGACACTGATAACAACTAAACTATTGAAATTGCATGCAACGTAGACTTTGTAATAAGAAAGGGAGACATAAAACAAAAGTCAAGACTTGTATGTGGTCAAGCAGACGTACGTGGCCGGTCAGAAGAGCTCTCTGTATGGTCAGGAGAGCTGGACACACTGCTGCTCTGTCTGGAGGATAAGTGGCTCCCTGTCCTGCGGCCATCATCTAAAGAGGGTACGGGTGATGGGCTGTCTGGAACTCGCTCCTGAGAGTGAACACACACACATTAGTCATCATAATCTATCAAAGTTTTAATACAATTATAATGCATTCTTAATTATTACAGAAAAACTTTCTCTTTTGAGAAATGTAAACATTGTTCTAAATAGTACACTGTATGAAGAATAAATAAAGAAGAATAGTTCACTCAAAACATTAAAAATCTGGGTAACACTTCATAATGAGTTTCCATTTGTTAACTTTAGTTAACTACATTAGTTTACAAACTAACAATGAGAAATATATCCAAAGCATTTATTAATCTTAGTTCATGATGATTCCAACATTTACTAATACATTATTCAAATCAAAAGTTGCATATATTAAGCCAATTTAATGGACATGAGCAAACATGGAGAAACAGTTGTATTTTTATTAACTAACATCAAGAAAGATTAATAAATATGGTAAACAAATCTATTGCCCGTTCTTAATTAATGTTAGTTAATGCTGTAGTTAACAAATGGAATCTTTATTCATTCCAAACAAGAATGTTTTTTTTGTTTTTTGTAATTTATTTTGTGGAATACATAAAAAATATTTTGATCAAAATTAGTCACACACACACACACACACACACACACACACACACACACACACACACACACACACACACACACACACACACACACACACACACATATATATATATTAAAGCCCATAAGTAATACAGCATTGAATATTGTAGTGTTTACAATATATGTCATATACATGTATATTCTTCCAAAATACATGTTGATATTAAGTAAATAAATGAACAATATGCAGCTAATTAATGTAGTTTATGACTGAATGTTAATTTTTGGGTAAACGTTCTCTTTAAATCTTCTTAAGAACTGTATCCACAGTTTGTGTCTTTGTACCTTTATAACTGATGTCACCATTCTGGACGGGGCACTCTGGACCTGAACGGCAGCTGCCATATTGGCAATAGTGCTGAGATGGTTCATCTGGTTCATCGCCATGGCAACCGAGGCAGGAGGCAGACTAACAGGGATCAAGGGGTGTGGCATCATCATGAACGGAAGTTCCAAACCTGTACAAGAAAGCATTGGAACACACACAAAACAATGATACTTTAATTAATCACACATAACTACTGCATAATCTAATACATATTTCTATATAAAAGCTTTATTGCACTGTAAAAAAAAAAAAAAAAAAAAATCCGACTCATTAAAATAACACATGCTGCACCAACAGCCTGAGGATATTAAGAAACACTCATCTCACTGTAAAGGAAAACATCTTGTAAATAGTTCCAAATTATGATGCTTTACGTTATGAAATTTCATCAGTTTCTGCTTTGTTAGAGCTTTCTTTAAAGATGTGCCATTATGGCACAGCATGCCTACGGATATAACTAGAGCTGCTGGAGTCTGTACCTAAAAGCAATTAGCTGCTTCTCAGACTGCTGCAAACGTCTTCATACATAACAACCCCGTGATAAATTAAACCACACACTCTATCTGTAGCACAACAAGCTATGTGACAGCAAGACTGCAGTACATACGGCTGTTGTGTGACCGGAGTTTTGCTTGTTTTAGTGTGCTGATCCAATCCCTCGCAGCACACTAACAGTGTTATGCTTTATAGGAATGTGAGTGGATATTCCCCAGAGAGGAATAACAGCAGAAAAAAGGAAATGGATCCTCTAACAACTGAACAGGTCGGGGCTTAAGGTTACAGTCAGCCACTCTACGGCCGCCCATACACCACCGCCACTTTGAAAGCGAAGGATGAAAGAGAGAGAGAGAAGACATTTCGACAGTTTCTCTCAAAGATTTTTTTCATTTCCCATCAGTCGCCAAGAGATGCTCCTGAACTGTGTTGGCCTTGTGGTAATGGATTCACTAGGGTTGATACTCTTGGCAGTAGCGGAGTCATGATGAGAAGGAAGGCCAGGAGATGATGAGCCCTTTGGAGGCGATCGTTTTCAAGACCTTCCATCTCCCTCTGCTTTTCAACCAAATGCCAGGCAGCTCTGGGGGTCAGAGGTCACCTCTCTGCCACAGAGACTTGAAGGGCCACTTGCAACTGAAAGTTCTCCTTCCTTTCGTCATGACATTTTTAGTCAGAGACTAAGAGAAAGGGAAAGGAGCGAATAAAAAAAGATGACATGCAGATCAGTCACAGTGATCAGGTGACAGAAAGGAAGTGAATGGGAGATCAAAGAAAGTCATTGAGTGCTGAGGAGATTGATGTTTGGATGGAAAAGGGATCTGAGCCAAGCAGAAGCACATGCCAAACACATGCAAGCTGCTCCGTCTTCTTCGCTAGGCATCACTAATATTCTTAAAGTTAAAATGACAGTGCCATCCGCGCATTCGCCTTTTCAAGTGGAATTTAAACTGCCATATTACACTAGAAAATGCTGATAGGAGCAATATCTGGCCTTCTAAGCACATTCGAGAAAGGGCCAAAGTGGCAAGGAAACACTAAACCCCCTCCCCATCCAAAAAGACACTTTTGAATGAGACTGGAACTCAGCCAAATCCATCAACATCCGTCACTCTTCAGCCGTATCTCAAGGGGCCTACGAAAAAGAATAACAATATGATCCGCTAGCGTCTGCTAATGCCGCAGTACCACTGAGGCCTGTTTCTGAAACACATGGTGGCCGATATTACTCATGAAGAGCTTTCAATCTTTATTTACCTAAAACAAAAGAGCCCAAGGCTAAAAGAAACTGGAAACGCGCCATTTTTAAATATCCGCCCGCAGCAGTTGCCATTGTGCGCTTGAGCCCGAGCTATTGTGGCAGTGTAAATGATTTTGACAGGAAGTTGCAAATTGTATAAATATTTAGCGTTTCATAAAAAAGGAGAAACAAAACAAGTGAACGCTGAGGAAAGGAAACAAAAGAAGTCTAATGACAGGGCTGGGAAGGAGCCAAGTACTCGGCTGGATGGATCCAAACACAACAGGGATCTTGGTACAAATGTGGGCACAAATTTTGGTTAAAATAGTATGGAGAACAACAAAACACAACACAACACCTGGAAAGAATTCAAATGCAGCAACAAAAAATATATAATGTAGCCTGCTGCTAGACTCAATGTGAAGATTTTTACACGCTGATTATGACATGATATTGTTATGACTAAAAGAGGAATCAGTTCAAACAATGTCTTTACGTCTTTGATTATGGCACAGTCCATGAACATGATACACTCTGGTTTCCTGAACTTTTTTAAAGCATTAGAGACAATAAATAAATAAATAAATAAATATATATATATACACACACATATATATATATATATATATATATATATATATATATACATATATATATATATATATATATATACATATATATATATATATATATATATATATATATATATATATATATATATATATATATATATATATATATATATATATATATATAAATATATATATATATATATTAGGGCCGGGACTCGATAAAAAAAAATTAATCTAATTAATTAGAGGCTTTGTAATTAATTAATCAAAATTAATCGCATTTTAATGGCGTATAAATATTTGACCTGAGAACAGTGAGAAGTAATTTTTTTTTCACATGGATTTATAGTATACCATTGAATAATGACTGAATACATAAGCTTAAGCAACAAAATATTTTTTATTTTTGTTCAACCAAGTCTAGCAGACCAGTGCAATTTTTGCCATTAAGTGTAGCAATAGCATATTTAGAAACAATTTAGAAATAGTACATTTCAGAAATTCTGGAAGCTTATAGGTGCTGGAACCTTCTGTAAAGTGTTTTTTAAGTAAAACACAATACTGTCAATTACATTCAGAACATTGGAAACACTGACTATTAGAAAACATCTCTCTCTGTTGCTTCAGAGGCCATAACATACTAAGTCCAACTCTCAATAACCTTGGCCAAAACAATAAAGAGTTCAACATAAACTGTTGCACCAACAAAATAATACATAGTTCAACATAATGTGTAAAGTCCACGCTAGCTGCTACAGTATATGTTTTGCGTTGAGGTGATACTTGAGGTTCGATGTGCTGCGGTGATATGTGATTGCTAACCATGTTGCGAACGCTAGTTGGTGCTTCAGTATAATTGGTCCACCGAAACTCATCCAGTGAGAAACTTTCCGCGGTGCAAAAATAAGTTATAAAAAATGCCGGAATTTTTTTTTCTGTAACTAATTAATCTTAATTAACGCGTTATTTTTTTGTGTAATTAATTAATCTCAATTAAGGCATTAAAGTCCCGGCCCTAATATATATATATATATATATATATATATATATATATATATATATATATATATATATATATATATATATATATATATATATATATATATAGTGAGATAGAATAGATATATTAGATAGACTATTATCTGAAATAAAATTAAATGAAAATGAAACCAGCAAGTTTTAAACACATCAAAGGTGTCCTTAAATGATTTATTATGGCCTGTCCCACATCAAAAGTTACTGTTGTATACTGGAGTTTGGACAAAACTGAACTCAAGAGTCTAAGATAATATTTTCAGGAGCATTTGGACATGGCCTGGACTAGTCATATAAAACATGGGGTGCTTCTCAATATCCCTTCTCGTTTCTTTGCACCTGTGTCCTCCATCCTATGACCCGGAAACCGAACAAGCTCAACCATCTTGAAGGACATCTTAATTCTCTAATTGCACCACAAGGAGGCGAGGATCGAGGAGTGAGGAGGCTTCCAGAGGAGTCATGAGCAAGGACACAGGTGCTTCTTTTGCAAAAGTTTTTCTCATCAAAATACCTGATTCTCCTCCCCCTTTACATCTGTTGTAATAATTAATATTTTAACTTTTCAGTTTAAATAAATCATACATGTCGTATATATTTCAAACAAGGAATCTTGCTTTATTTATTTATTATGAATGTCTTAAATAACACATTTTAACAACATAAGGGCAGATCCCTTTAGCGCAGCTGATGAAGCTTTGAAGTGAAGAGAGTGAGGATATATCATTTCACTTGATTCAAGAAGTCGTGGCCTAGTGGTTAGAGACTTTGACTCCTAACTGTGTGTTACCACGTCTTAGGTGCCCTTGAGCAAGGCATCAAACCCCCAACTGCTCCCCAGGCGCCGCAGCATAAATGGCTGCCCACTGCTCCGGGTGTGTGTTCACGGTGTGTGTAAATTCACTGCTGTGTGTGTGTGTGCACTTCGGATGGGTTAAATGCAGAGCACAAATTCTGAGTATGAGTCACCATATTTGGCTGAATGTCACATCACTCATTTGTATAAATTTCAATGTTTTCTTTTGAGTTTGCCTATGCAACAGAAATTTAAAAAAAAAAAAAAACTCCAAAGTTAGATTATACACAGAAATGAGGCTTCTGATTTTCCTAGTTCTACAGGAAACCTTTTCCTCTTTATTGCTGCTTTAATCTCAGTCATAAATGTTTTTTGTGCCATGAAAGGAAGTCATGTGCCATGAAAGCAAGAGACTCTATCTGTGACACATACATGTGGGAAACATTTCTATAGCGCTGATCCCAGTGTATATTTCGATTTCTCAAACACTACAATATCTCTGATTAATTTTTAACCTACGATAAGACTATGTTTTCTCAATTTCCCCATTAAAGGCATTTAACGTGTTCTAGCCTGACAGCCGTATATAAAACAGTAGCGATAGACAAGCATTATTTCCCAGACAAAGGTGCGGTTGCCAGTAAACAGCTGTGGTCTAGGTGTTTAGTCTGTGCATTTAGCTCTGGTCTTTGTAGTGGTTAGACACCAAGGAGTGATTTCCACATTCCCGTCAGCAGGGAGTGGGGGAGGGGATTATGGAAAACCGGAAGCCTCTTTTCTCTTTTAGATGAAATTAATGATGCCTCCATGTGCTTACTGTTAAATTACTTCCCTTGTGGAAAGATCACAAAACAAGCAACAACAACTGCAGTGGGAAAGAGAAAGGGATAAAAAAAGAGAGAGATGGAATAAGGAGTTATGTGGTGAGGCCCTTGAAAGGTTTGGGGAAAGTTAATGAAGGAGCAGATATTTTGATACGTGGATGAAAAGAACCTGTGAGGATGTGATTTTCAGTCTTTGGCTGCAAGAGATGAGATGATCTGTGGCTGAGAATAGAAATAAATTGAGCTCAAAATGACTTCTTACTACAGAAAATAAGATCTGCTTGGAGCAGAACTGGAGAAGGAAGTATTAAGAGGCAGTGTGTTGAACTATAGTGCTATCCCACACTCCCACTGTTTGTCTGGTTAGAGGAACACGCAGCAGAATTATTGAGTGCTCAAGACAGAGAACATCACACAGACACACACACTTTTGCCACCCACAGCTGCTTGTGATTACTTGTGTTTACAGTGAGCATCAGGCATCTGCTGTGTGTAATCCAAGAGAGAGAGAGAGAGAACATGCACAGACTTTATTAAAGAACAAACACAGACTAATTAAATATGTGTGTGGTCATTTTAATGAAAATGCATATATATTAGGGAAATATATCAATGTAACTCAGCATATAATTTTAATCAATACATAATAAACTAAAACAAAAATTGCACTTGTGTGTATTTTTATTAACACCTGTTATTATTCGTTTTAAATGGGAAGTTGAGATGTATGGAGGATGACTTGTATTCAAGTATGTCAGCTTCCACAGCACACTGCTTTCATTTTTAATGTTAAAATGTTGCTTTAACTTAGCATATTAGAATGATTTCTGAAGGATCATGTGACCCTGATCGGAGACTGGAGCAATGGCTGCTGAAAATACAGCTTTGCGGTCACAGGACTAATTTATATTCACTTCTTCTTCTCTTGCATATTTCTTTGATATATGGCGGCGCTAGTGTTTTCTCGTTTGTCTGTGTAGCTTATCTGTGTCTGTATTTGTGTTTTATAAACTTAACGGGTTACCTGATTCGGAATAATTTTTTTTTTTCATTTTGGGTCTCAGATCTGTGCTAACAACTTGGTAAACAGTAAATAATAACATAACCCGATAACAACAAAACGAGCTGGTCTGGCTGCATTGATAATATGAGGCTATCGATTTACCTGCTGCTCGCTTATGTGCTGAGCGCACCGACTGTGGATGCTCCCGGATCTGGATCATTTGCATCTTCCCGGATTATTCTCCCAAATTCTGCAACTATGCTGTTTTCTGATACCGGTGGCTTTACATCAATCCACATGGCTTCAATGGACTTTTATGACTTTTCTACTAAGACCTTGCATAAGTACGAACTTCTCAGTTGGACAGAAATACGGCAGTTCCAGTCCATCTCCTGCAAGCGTGATCATGGAATCAGCAATGCACGCCCGACAAGATCAGCAGGTTTTTGGATTATTTTACTCCTGTTCCTATCAGGTAACATCCATCCCAACCCAGGACCAGAAATGACTGACCTTTTGAGCCCTAACGATTTGAAAGATAGCAGTGGCTTGCGTTTTATTCATGTTAATGTGCGCAGTTTGTTTAATAAAATCGATGCTATTCGTCTGTGGGCTAAATTGACAGAAAGTGATATAATCGTCTTGTCAGAGACGTGGCTCAAACCATCAATTACAAGCAATATGATTCATATCGAAGGGTATAATCTCTTTAGGACGGATCGTGTGGGTAAAGGAGGGGGAGTAGCCATATATGCTAAGGCGTCGTTGGAATGTTGTTCCATTGAATCAATAACAAAGCCACAATTCTTCGAACTATGTGCCATCAAACTAAATCTCCCCAATGGCGCTTCTCTGACTGTGGTAGGATGCTACCGCCCACCTTCGGCTGCAGCTGGAGCAACTGCCCTGCTGTCTGACTTTTTGCATAAACTGCCTAATGAGTATATTGTCCTAGGAGACCTGAACTGGGACTGGCTATCGACTTCATCACCGTTAAGAGACATATGTGATGCGTTACATTTGACGCAATTAGTACAGTCACCTACACGCTTACATCCAAAACGAATGGACAAATCTACATTAATCGACGTCATTCTGACTAATGCTCCACATAAGTACTCGTCTACTGGAGTTTTTTGTAATGATGTCAGTGATCATTGTATGGTTGTCTGTGTTAGAAATTGCAAATTGACTAAAACCAAGCCAAGGTTTATTTTTAAACGAAATTACAAATGTTTTAATGAACAAGCTTTCCTTCATGAAATCTATCAGAGTGATTTAAACTTAGTTTGTGATATGGATGATGTTGAGCTGGCCTGGAATTATTTTAAAAAGACCTTTTAAGCCATAGTTGACAAACATGCCCCTATTAGAAGATATAGAGTGAGGGGCAGAGATAATCCTTGGTTTAATGACTCTATTGCAACAGCTATTAGAGAACGTAATGAAGCATGGATCAAAGCAAAAAGAAATAATAATGATAAATGTTGGTTAAATTATAGGGTATTAAGAAATAAATGCACAAGACTAATAAAAAGTACAAAAAGTGAATATTATTTGAATTTAATAAATGAAAACCTTAATGACCCCAAAAAATTTTGGAAAGCAATTAGATCTTCTTCAGGTGACGTGCCACCCCCCACTATCCCTGAAGTTATAATAGCAAGCCATGGTGAAGTAAGGGGTAAACAAAATATAGTAGACACTTTTAACAAGCATTTTATTAATGCAGGAATGGTTACTCAGTTGACACTTCAAGCCAACTTCGCAGATAGTGTAACCTCTATCACAGACTCGTCTAGTGTAAGTTTAAATAATTTTAACTTTACTCCTATATCTGTCTTTGAAGTACGAGAGGCACTGTTAGGCTTGGACTGTAAAAAGTCTGCTGGCCCAGATCAGATTGAGCCATATTTCCTCAAAATTGCTGCAAACTTGATTGCTGATCCTATTTCCTCCATTTTTAATCTTAGTCTATACAGTGGTTCTATCCCCAAGTCATGGAAATCTGCATTTGTCCTCCCATTATTAAAAAGTGGAGACCCGTCAGCCTTAGACAATTATCGACCAATCTCCAGACTATCTGTCTTGGCTAAATTGTTTGAGTCTCTAATAAATGAGCAACTAAAACATTTTTTAGCTGACAACTGTATTTTAAGTCCCACTCAGTCTGGTTTCCGACAAGGACACAGTACAATTACGGCTGTAACCTCTGTTATGAATGATATTGTTAATGCTTTAGATGACAAAAAGTCTTGTGCTGCTTTATTTATTGATTTATCTAAAGCATTCGACACTGTTGACCATCATCTTCTTCTGCAAAGATTGCAAAACATAGGTTTTAGTAGCAATGTGCTAAATTGGTTTTCTAATTACTTGAGTGGTAGAACTCAGTGTGTGGCATTAGATAATTGTACTTCATCCCTGCTAGAAGTAAAATTGGGTGTCCCTCAAGGATCAGTTTTGGGCCCTATTTTATTTTCCATTTATATAAATAACTTAGGTTTGAATTTGAATCAAGCTAAGGCTCATCTGTATGCAGATGATACTATTTTGTACACCTCCGCTATGTCATTGAAGGAAGCAATTCATAATTTACAGTCTGCCTTTAGTCAGGTACAAAAATCTCTGGTAGGATTAAAGTTGGTATTAAATGCTAAAAAGACAAAATTAATGGTTTTTACACGTTCACATTCTCTTATCGATTTCACTATTTTAACACAAAGTGGTACTCCAATAGAGAGAGTGACCTCCTACAAATACCTAGGTATTTGGTTGGATGATAAATTGTCTTTTGGGGTCCATATTGAGAGCCTTTTAAAAAAACTCAGACCCAAGTTAGGTTTTTATTTTAGACTAAAGAAGTGCTTTCCTTATTCAGCAAGGAAAAGGTTGGTGCAGAGCACATTTTTATCAGTTTTGGATTATGGTGACCTAATTTATATGCACTCTACTTCATTTTTATTAAAAAAACTAGATGTACTATACCACTCAGCTTTACGTTTCATTACAGGTGCAGCAGCTAGGACTCACCACTGCACTCTGTATGAAACTGTACAATGGTCCTCCCTCTCCCTCAGAAGGAAAATCCATTTATTGATTTTTATTGCTAGAGCACTAATGTGTAAATTACCTATCTATATTTCAAATTTGCTTATTTACCAAAATAGTGTTTACAGGACAAGATCGTCAAAGAAAATACTATTAATTACTCCATCAACAAAAACAGCCATTGGTAAAAAAGCTTTCTCATCATATGCACCAAATGCCTGGAATGAACTCCAAAACACTTTAAATCTAGTATCACTTCCATCTATTAATACTTTTAAAAACCTTTTAAAGTCAACTCTGACTGAACAGTGCAATTGTTATTAATTAGGTATCTTATACAATTGTATGTTTGTATTTGCTGACGTTAATGTCTTGTTTTGTTTTCTAGTATGTATAGTGTATAGAGATTTGTAGTGTATTATGTAATTTATGTCCTGTCTTTTATGTATTGAAACTTTTGGCCGCCAGTCTTGGCCAGGACTCCCTGGGAGAAGAGTTACTGTAACTCAATGGGACCTTTCCTGGTTAAATAAAGGTAAAAAAAAAAAAAAAAAAAAAGGGTCTAACAGGGCTATGCTATGCTGAACTTTGCAACAAAAGGTCAACCAATGGCATGACTTTAAGGAGGGACTTCTTCACTGGCTGTGTAGAAATGACACATACCTTTTTAATTCCAGTTAGCTGCAACCAAACATTGTATTTCCTTAAGGCTGTCCAAGAGTTCACGAGCATATTTCGCAGAGAACAACTCAATTCTACTAAACAAACTCTGTGAAAAGTATCTCCCTTTGCTTTCACACCAATTTCTATGAAACTCTAATTATAAAAAGTCCTCACTCAATGTAGGAGTCTTCTCTATCTCATGATTCAGCCCTTTTTCCTAAAGGTCACTGTTCCATACAGCAGCTTCGTTATGAAAATAAAAGCCTAAATTCAACCCCTAAAGGAAAAAAAAAGTTTTATTAGAGATGACACTACATCCCCATTCACTTATGATTCAATACTATATCTAATTATGCATTTTGCAGTAATGGATAAAACGTTTGTGACACAAATGCAGTAAAATGCACCGTTCTTTTATACCTACAGCTCAGTTGAAGTTTTGGTCTTGAGACATGGCCTTGGTCTCGATCTCAGAACCTTAAGTCTTTTTGTCTACATCTGTGCTTTCTGATGCTGCATGAGAATAATATAAGACTATTTCCAGTGTACTAAAAGTAAGAGAGAATCTAGAGAAAAATCTGTCATCATTTAGTCACTCTCCTCCAGCAACTCTTTATTGCTTTATATTAAGTTTTTTAATTTATAAAAAAAATTCTGGGAGTGTATAGCAAATATAAACCGAATCTCACGTGTTCATATCTGATATAAAACATGCTTAGTTGACGCATGACAACAAACCTCAATGGTTCTCACATCAAGAAAGCTCAGAATAGTTTCTGTTTTCCATATTTGATGAGTTCTATCTATGTGTGTTGATCAATGTTTACATGGAATTTGTTGTCTGCAATGCTGAGGCAATTATGAAGCTGTTAATTACTCCGCACTAAAGCATTCCTTTCCACCAGTGGAGAGTTTTGAGAAAAGTTTGCACCACTCCAGAGAAGTCATCTTTTGTTCAGTGACTCCTCTGAGAATTTTCTTTATTCACGCTTCATTTCTATGCTGATTCTAAAATGATGTTATAGGAATTAAAAGGAAAAAGGCGGAAAATGTTTCACTTCATTAACTGTTCTTCTTTTATCATGCAGTTTTTCCTGATTATGTTTCTACAGGAATCCCATTTTTTTTTCCATTACAATTTTTGGGGAAGTCGGCTTATCTGTCAGCTCAGTCCCATGAGAGTAAGAGACAGGCTCTAAAAGACAAGATGTGCCCGTGGAACTGCAGCAATGGAGATCACGAAATATTTCTTGACTTGACGTCCTCCATCTTTACCTCTTCTCTTCTCTTCTCTTCTCTTCTCTTCTCTTCTCTTCTCTTCTCTTCTCTTCTCTTCTCTTCTCTTCTCTTCTCTTCTCTTCCAATTTTCCAATCCCTTTATATTATTTATAGTTAGAGTAACAAAATAAATAGGTTTATATGTGAATTAGTTGTGGCTCAATGGGTAGCATTGTTGCCTTACAGCAAGTTTGAATCCCAACTGCATTAAATTATTAGCTAATGAAAGAAAAATCTAATCTCAAGAGACCAAATACTTAATTTAAGTTTTTTGAGTTTTCATGGTAATGTTAATAAATTACCATTGATAAAAGAACATGAATAAATATTGGTATTTTAAATACATTAATGAATTTCAATGTTGATTATAAGAACTTTTTTGGTTTTGTGTCACCACTCTAACTCTAATGTAAAATCAGTTTTCTGAAGCAAACCTGCTGAGATTACATATCTTTAAAAAAGCCCTTGTGTTGTGTGAGTTTATGATTGTATACAATACACATAACTGCTTTTAACTACCTGCATGCTGTCTTTCACCAACTTAGCATCAACAAGATACATCCTCTCCAAATTCCTCCTTGAAAGGACGGTGTGACTATATCCAGAGCCCTCCGCTTCCTGCTCGGGGGCACAGCTGTTATAAGAACCTCTATTTAACCAGAGATGAGCTCATATCCTGATAATCAGGGCAGAGGGGGAGTTGCTAAAAACAGTGTCCCAATCACCAACTGGACCAGTGCCACTGGAGTTCCGCTCTAACACTGCTGTATCTGTCTAGCCGGCCTCACACATGCCGCACATCCCTGCAGATCTGTTCAATCTTCTGGGTTTAGTTTGAACGCATCACATTTCTCAGACTGTGAGTACTATTCTGGGAAGAGTTTGTATTGGTCAAATGTAAATAATCATATGACCAGTGGATGAGGGTTCAGGATCAAAACACAGGCATCAGAGACTGATGTTTTCAGATATGTCACTTCAGACTGTCATTGTGTGAGTATTAAAATGACAGGCCACAGAACCTGGTAGATGGAAAGAGACAGACATTTTGAAGATGGAAAGAACGTTAAAGGAAAGACTGGTCTCTCTTCAGCTGAATTAATATTCCACATCAAGAGTCCACACTCAAGGTTATTCTCACTCTAAATTGCTGAAGATAAAAAAGCTCCTTCTTATTAGCATTTTTTGGGTAAAACCTGGCTAATCTTATTCACACTTCTCCCTCTCGATGTGACATCTTGGCCTCTGTTTTCACTTTTTCCCTTCAGAAAGGTCACAACCTCATTTTCATGGTGTTTTATTGCTTAAATCTGCTTGTAATGCACAGTTTCTGAAAAATAAGCACTGCATCAATGGATATTTTCTAGAAAATAAGCACCGCATCATAGAATAATGGCAAGTTCTGTCTTTTGCTATATGTAACTTTTTACTTTAAAAAGCTTTTAAATCCAAGTTTAATGCACATAGCTAACTATATGTGTAAGTAATTCATATTGGGTTGGAAAAAAATTGTACTGTATTTTTGAGTGTCCCAACATGGCACTATTGGCACAGCCAATGACAACGAGTTTGGGGCCATGACTTCCTGTTGTGCCAACCAGTGCCAGACAGGAAGTGTTCACAAAACCTGCCTGAATCAAATCACTGCTTTGGAAATGACCCGTTTCTGTACATTCAGAAATTATACATCTCATTGAAACATGAAATAATAAATGTTGCATGAAAAGGCAACTCAATATGCTTCAAGTGAAATCAACCTCATTTCAAACTAAATCTGTCAAAAAACAAATGGTGTTTTGGAGTTTTAGTGGTTTAAAATAGCAACTTTCCAGAAAACATTTGCGCTGACTGTTAAACATCTTCAAACTGCTACTGGTTCATGTCAATTACATAATAGGTGAGTGTTTTCTGGGGCTGAAAATCTTTTCAGGTTTATTTGTTAACTTAAATCGGAGAAGGAAAGACATGAAAAAAACACGAATGGCAAGTTGCATACCTGATGCAATATACTGCTATTTTCTCATTGCTGTCTGTTGTGTGTGTGTGTGTGTGTGTGTGTGTGTGTGCGTGTGTATGTGTGTGTTGTGTAATTGTAAGGATAGTGTGGATTACATTTAAATACTTATCTAAACACTGTTCCCAGAAGATATCTGATATAAAAAAGTGTTAAGTGTTGGACCAGGATTCTTAGGGCATGAGCATTTCGGATGGCTTGACATATGAGCTTCAGTTTAAGAGAGGAACTGACACGTACCCATGCTGGAGGTGATGTCACCATTCTCAGAGTCTGTGCCGTGGTTATTATTGCCATGGTAACTATTCATCACCTCCAATTTGATCTTCTTCTTCATGGCTTCAGCGAGTGTGGCAGCTGTCAGGCCTGTCAGAGTATTAAACAGAGAGAGAAAGAAAATGTGTTCATTCATAATCATTCTGTTTCTTTTCACTTCAACTGCTTAAATCTTGTGAGAATATGTGGATATGAATAATTGTTAACAGATTGACCTCACCGCTTTTCCATAAATGTGCCTCATTCAAATGCTTTTGTGAAAGCAATTATGAATATTTCACATCCCATAATTGAATTTGACAGAAGAACACACTGGCACTGTAACATTAGATGATAACAACATGTCTATTATTACCCATAGAGTCATCCCAAAGCTAAACTTACTCTCTAGCCCATGACACTGCTCTGCAATCAGTCGATTGACTAATATTTCCATCTAACTACCATCAGACACCAGCTTTGAAGAGCAGGTCCTGGATCAGCTGAACCAGGTGAAATCTGAAAGTTGAGATTTGCTCTTCTGTCATTCGCTGATAATCCAGGCTGCCTGGCAGCTGCCCACTGTCACAAGTCTCCAATAACCCTTGTTAACTGTGTGTGTGTGTGTGTGTGTGTGTGTGTGTGTGTACACATTATAATTCAATTAAAATTAGATTAGCTTCCCTTCATTGCACAGAGAGCTGCTTCTAGCGCACGCAACTTGTAATTGTTACATGCTACTCCTCTCTTTCCTCTTCTAGCTTTAAAAAGATCTCAGTAAGGCAAAATGAAGGCAAGCTGTTTTAAGATTGAGATCCCTCTAATATAGCCCCCTTGGGAACAGTGAAAATGTTTTTGGAATGTAGCTTTTTATCCATGTAATTAACTTTCTGGAGCCAAAAAAAAGAACATATAAAAATTAATTGAAAAAGTAATTTATATATTTATTAATCTAATAATTTACACAATTTGAAATGTTAAAATGTATTATATGTTGAAATTAATATCATTAGAATAAATTGTACAGACTTTTTTAATCTACAATCTATAGTAGAAATGCTTACAAAAAAATATTTTTATATCCACACTAGTGTACACATCACATTTGCCAAAGCCTTCATTAAATAGGCTTTTCATCCAAATTTGTGTTTTTCAGCACTTTCCTTCTGAATTCCATCATACATGCGTGTCTTACTTTTTTAATTTTACACAGGAAACAGATGATTCTTCTGCACAATTTGACTTTGCTGCAGCCTGGAATTAAACTGGTTTCATCTGGTCAGAGGAGAACTGGCCCCTCAACTGAGCCTGGTTTCTCCCAAGATTTTTTCACCATTCTGTCACCGATGGAGTTT
Organism: Carassius gibelio; assembly: GCF_023724105.1. Taxonomy (NCBI): domain Eukaryota; kingdom Metazoa; phylum Chordata; class Actinopteri; order Cypriniformes; family Cyprinidae; genus Carassius; species Carassius gibelio. Next base: position 21,803,112 of record NC_068371.1, read on the forward strand.
TGGTTCCTTGCTGCCGTCGCCTCTGGCTTGCTTAGTTGGGGTCACTGTGACGAGTGGGGCGGGGCCGAGAGACGTGGGAACAGGAGGGAGGCCAGTGGAATGATTCACTCAAAAAAATGAAATCTGGGTGTTGTTCGATAAAAATAAATAGAGCATTTTGAAACAAATAAAATTAATCAGTTTAAGGGATGTACACAATTATTTTAAATCAGTCTGAACTAAATCCATACAACCTTAAAAGAGCTCAATTCATTTGTGTCGAAACAACAAAAAATAATGATTCGAGTCAAACTACTACTTTTGCGCATGCGCTGATGACAGGAAATCCACGTGACCTCGTCAGTTATCGCGGGCGCCATTACGTGATGGAGACCAGTCTATGGTGGAATGCTGTAGAATTGGTAAGTTCAAAAATCCTTTATTATCTTTGTCTGCATTGTGCTGATAGAGAGTAAAACTATTTAAATCCGTCAGAATTCAACATTAAGCGGATATTTGACCGCTTATTGGAATATTTGAACTACTCTATTAGTCACATGTTCATACTCGATAAAAACATAGTAAATCGATATAAACGCCTGCATGTACATAATTTGACATTAATGCGGTAGTTGCTTAGTTCTAATTCCTGTTGCAAGCGTTATTTTACTAGATTGTTTCAGTTAACGTATTCGGGCTACTGTTGTTGAGCGTACTGTTAAGTGATGTTTCTGTACAAGTAAAGACGAGAACACTGCGAATTAATGTAAAAACGAATTAACAAGAATGATGTCAATGTAAATACGATGATATGCTTGATGTTAATCAACAAGCAGCCAGGCTGCGTGGAATACAGTATAGAGCACATGCGTACTAGGCATGTGTCATTTGACTATGATCGCACAGGATTAGGGTGCACGCGTTGTTATTTCGCACAGATGAATACTGTGACCGTAAGTGATTCCCTCACTTCTGTTACATGTTCAAATTCGTAATGTTTTATAGTTGTGATCTTAAACGTGATATTTATACTTTAATCTTATTACTGTGTGTTGCAATTGCTACTGCACATTATTGTATTACGTTGTATTATTGTTACAGTTGCTGTAATTAAATGAGAATGATTTAAAGACAATTTGATATTTGTTTGTACGAAATATAATGATCGAAACTTCCCTTCCGGCCAGCATTCACATTTTATATTGATTTCAGTTATAATGCATATTGCACAGGAAAATTCGACATAAATCAGCCTCGGTTTCGTCGGAGGAGCAGGATCACCCGTTTTCTTCAGAATTGTTTTGTGTTTATATATATATAGTTTTACTGTTGCTGAGCATGTAATAGGTGAAACATCTGTACAGGTAAATACAAGTACACTGCAATTTTATGTAAACATTGTTTTATTTTACAGGTTTTTACAAGAGCTCATTAAATAACATCCTTTACTTGGGTTATAGTCTACTTTTTCACATGGTAAGTTGTATTAAGTATGTTCTTAAATGGGTTTAGAAAAATGGCTCATTATTATTGTAATAAAATAAAGGAAAGTTTAAAGTGTTTTATTAGTGTGTGCTTGGAAATACCTAATGTTTTCATAACCAACATAGAAATGGATATTGTAATTTTCTGATTTCATACAATTTGATAGTTATTTTACTAGATTGTTTCAGTTATAAAATTACCCATTTCATTCAGGCATTTCAATCTCAGTAGGAGATTTCTCTGTTCAGGTAAAGATGAACACTGCAAATTTATGTAAAAATGATTTCTATATATATATATTTTATTTTACAGGTTTTACAAGAGCAATAAACAGCATCCCATGCTTGGGTTTTAGTAAACTTTTTAATGTGGTAAGTTGTATTAGTGATGTTCTTAAAGGGTTAGTTCAGCCAAAAATGAAAATTAGGTCATTAATTACTGACCCTCATATCGTTCCAAGATCTCTGTCCTTTCATAAATAGCGACACAACTGAGACGTTGATGCTTTAATAAGTTCGATGTTCGAAAGTATGATGAACAGATTTAATTTAGGCATTTACTTGCATATAAACATTGATCAGCAAACATCAACGGAAGGTCAACTGAACCTGATTGATGCCCAAAAACAGAAGCTCAGACGTGCTGTGTAACGAGAATCATTGGTTCTCGCATGTCAAACAATCATGCTTATGCTTCCGTTCACCACAACTGATGTGCGAGTTGATTAATGTTTATATGTGAATAAAACCCAAATCTAAATCTGTTCATAATATAAAGCGAGTCTTCAGAAAAATGTGACTAAACCACTCAATTTATATGGATTCGTTTTTATGATCTCTTTATGTACTTTTTGAAGTATCAAAGTCTCAGTTGCATAGCTGTTTATGGAGCGACAGAAAACTTTCAGAATTCATTAAAAAAATAAATAATAATTTGTGATCCAAAGATGAACGGATGTCTTTGAGCATGACACGAGGGTGAGTAATTAATGATAGAATTTTTATTATTGGTTGAACTTTCAAACAGATTGTATGTCCTGTTATACTAGGTTATCGATATGCTATGGTCAAATAATCAGTGTTTTTGTGCATTTTTTTTTTTTTTTTACAGAACAACAGCGTAGACATGGGAAGAGAATGCATCCTCAAAGCACTGTGTGTATACTTAAAGGAGGACCATCTACAGCTGTTTAAGGAGTACAATGTAAGCAACTGCTTTTCTCTTCTTCACTTTCATGTTTACGTTATGTTTTTTACACTTGTTACAGTTTTCATATGTTCACTAGGGGTGCAATGGTTCTCTGTAAAAAATCGAACCGTACCGTTCTCTACTTACGGTTCGGCACGCACTTGAACCGCGGTCCACCTCTAATGATGCGAGTGCCGTATGCTGCTCTAACGTCTAGTCATGAACGCTGTTGCTATCTTTGTGTAAACGAAACTCATTTAAGCCTTGCTAACTTAAACATTCAGGAGCAAGATGCAAAAGAGAACTGTGAGATGATTTGTGAGTGTGCTCATCCAAAGCTTGCACATGTTTTTTTTTTCAGAAAATGTGCAAATACTGAGTTCTCTTTCAAGTCTTGTGCTTCAGAGACCAAATTCATACAAAAATTGAAGTTTTATTAAAAGAGAAAGACATTGTATGTGTAACAGTATGTACTGGATCGTCAAAAAAACTATTCTCACTGCCTGTGTTTTTAATGTTAAATCACACAAGAAATGACAAAGAAATTAGTAACTGCTCTTGACTGAATAGCTGATGTTACTTCAATAATGATTAATCTTTAATTTATTCAGTAAAGATGATATGCAGTGTTATTTTATATTTGATTATCCATTTTCTGTACCTAAAAAAAACTACTGTTAGATACCTGAAAAAAACTGTAAAGCACTGTTTATTTTATTTTAATCTTTGATTTATTGTATTTATTTATAATGTTGCTTGTAGTTAGATTATTTGTTCTTATTGTTCTTACTAATTTTTATTTTACAGTAGTCCTATTTTCCCTGAACATAGCACATACTGAACCGTACCGTGATACGAACCGAACCATGAGCATTTTGAACCGTTGCACCCCAAATGTTTACGGTCATTAATAAATATTGTTGTTTTACACACTAAACACATTTTATTTGACTTGCCCAGGATTGCGACTGGATGAATGCTAAAGAAGCCATAGAGCAGATGGTAATGGGGATCTACATTGTCCAATCCGTAGACGCCAGCCAGGAGATAAACCTGTGGACGTTCGTATCCTGATTGAAGGGACCGAGGTGCTCTGCTCTTTGAAGAACGTGTAGCAGTGGCCATGCTGTTTGGGCTTACTCACATCTTGAACCTCAGCTACCCACAAGAACTCAAAGCTACATTTGAGGTCATCCAGAAAGTTTTCTTTATCTTGGATGGACAAAAACTTTCACCAAAGGTACAAGCCCTTAAGAACAAGATGTTGGAGTAAGTTACCTTACGTGTGTATTCTCAAAAGACTAAATCTTGACTCAAGAAGGTATTAACTGTGCATATACATTGAAATATAATATTGTTAATCTTGGATGGTATTATTTGTATTTTTTCACCTGCAAATTTGCCTTGAAATAAGAATAAAGAGAAACTTTTGACATTCATTTTGAGAACATTTTATTTGTGCAGTAAATTACATTTTGATTTTTAAACATTTGTTTGATGTAAATAAAGTTGTACAATTAACTTGACGATAGTATTTGACAAAATATTTCTGGTTTTCTAAATTAAGTGATTAAGATTAATTGGCTCAACAAGATTAAATAGTTTACAGATAAATATGATAATATGATTCAAATGAAAATGATTTGATCTTGTTGGTTCAAAATGAATTTTGCTCTTGGGTTCCATTTGGCTAAATTAAGTTGCGATAAAACCATTCAAATGTGTGGAAATAGGTGTCGTAATTATATTAAGTTAGACCAACGACTTATTTTTTTGAGTGTTGGAAATGAGCGACACCTGCTCGACCCACCGGTCTCAAGTCCCACGGAGGAGATGGAAGGATATAAAACTGGAGTGACGACAGTGACGGACGAGAGAGGACTAGGCCTGGTTTCTTACACTATTTAAACTGAACAGAGATGACATCACTGAATTCATTGATGAAGTGCCTTCAACTGTCATTTTACATTATTGACAAAATTTTACATTTTACATTATTTCCCTAATGAATGTTGTTCAGTTGCTTTAACGCAATGTATTTTGTTTAAAGCACTATATAAATAAAGGTGACTTGACGAAACATGAGGGGTGCTCATAATCTTACACATTTTGAATATGCAGATTTTGAGGGGGTGTCTGTAACGCAATATTAACTTGGAAAAGTTTTTAAAGGAATTATGCACAAGGATTTTGTTAATTCCCTATTCACCTGTAGGTTGCAACAGGTGAGGTGCAAACTATCTAATAAAAGCAGTAGCCACATTCCTCCACACTGCTTGTTTCTCGTATATGTTTTGTTTTGGGGCATTTATTAAATGATAGAAATATGCATGTGCAACCCAAATGTTTAAGATCTAGTAACTGTTTTTGTAACAAAACTGAAACCTCATTTTGTGAGAGCAACCAAAATCTGTCTCTCTACACTACTTATCTAAACATGCTGCTGTAATGCCTTAGTTTGCCTCATTTATTAAATTGCATTGCAACAGTGTTGGCTCGACTTATTTATTCATACAGACTAACAGAATTATTCAGAAGAAAATATGCCTTTTCATCCCAAACACTGACTTTGTGATATCCTTCCAGTTCTAATGTGTCTAAGGTGTATCCTTTTAAAGTCTGCGCTCTAGTCCGGGCAAACCGCTCTCAAATTTAGCTTTCATGCACTAGCATTTAGCTGCAATGCACAACAGTTATGTGCAAATATGAGGCAAGCTCTGGCAGTGAGCTTTAGGAGCGAGGTGTTTTTTTTTCGCACTCTCTCAGTTGCTCTCCAAATGCTTTCACTAAATGTCAAGATCAGAGCATGAAAGCCAAGGTCCCTATTCAGCCTGTGAAGAGGACGATATCAAAGCATTCCCCACTCTCGGCCTGCAATCCACTCAAAGAGGGAAAAAACTGTCCTCTCTCTCTTTTTCTCTATCTCCCTAGTGGCCTTTGAGTTCCCATCTCTGTGGCTGACACTGATAGTGTGACCTCTGCTGAAGATAAAAGAGGCCTGTGCTATTGAGCATTATCTTTCTCCCTCTTACTCTTTCTCTCTCCATCACCTGCTCTTTCTAAATGAGTACAAATGCGCAGCCCTTTTCAGGCTCTCTTTGAGAAGTCATAACCAGCAGACTGCGCATGCACTTACACAAAGAGAAGGGCAGCTTAGAAGTCGATGCATTTAGCTTCAGGATGCAGGATGGACAGAAGTTTTCCTGCATTAAACGACACTCTTTTAAGCAAGAGGAGAGCTGACACCACAGAGGCCGAGGTGAACATATCTTCAGGCAAAATCTAAAAGGTTTTAATCATAATATCACAACACAATAAAGGGCAAATTAGAGTTGGCAAGATGAGGTTACATACTACCTCAGGCAAACCTGCATTGTGAGTGTGGAAACAGTAGCTGTGTTTTGTTGACTTTGGGCTTTCCTACAGCATAGCATGAGTCAGATTGTTTATTCGCGTCACTTCAGATAAGTGCTGTTTAAAGTGACTGACACAGAAATCTAGCAGGATGCAACTGGTCTGTGGAAATAAGCACCATTTCAAGCAGCTGAATTAAAAAGGTGAAGAAAACTGAAGTTAGTTTTATGTCAAAATATTCTTAAATTCTTAAGCCATTTGCAGGCTGATTCTCCCCCAAAACGTTTAAACGCTGTGGCTCTGTAAAACTGTCAGAAAAAAAGAGCATCCTGTTCAGTCCAGCATAGCAACAATGGCTCAACCAATAGCGTGTGTGTGGGTGGGGCTATCAGTTTAACCAACCAATTGCAGTGTTTGGGAAACCTATTTGAAAACAGTCACTCTTTTTCTCACTATTATTTCAGTTCCATTTGGTGATGCTAGTGAGGTAGAAAAACACAGCTAATCTCTGAAATAAAGCCTCAGATATTGAAAATAACTATTGAACTATTGATTTGATTGATGAAAACTAGTATAACTATAACTATGAATAACTATTGAAACAATTGAGTTCTAACGATATGCAAACAATTGAGTGTATTCTGAGAAAAATATTGTATCAGTCAATGAGCATGTATTTTGAATAATGGTAAAAAGTTTTATTTTGATTTGATTATGTACTTGTCCATTTTGTTGCAATTGTGAGACAGCGGTATACTTGCACAGAGACTCCGCCCACATGCTCTTCTGATTGGTCGTGACTAATGTGGACAGACAAACTGCTTGTCGCTGGTATTTTATCACATGACGTCTGGTTAGGATACAGAGTAATTCTTCAGTTAAACCATTAACTGACTACTTCCTTTTCCTATTCTCCTTTCACTTTTAATTACAAATCCTGATTTGATCCTCTTAAAATCTGCTTTGCTCATTTGAGAAGGAATGAGGTTTGTTTGTTCTGGCAGTAACTGTGAGGTAGGAGAACTTCCTCATTTACTTACCAGTGTGAGACATCATTCCTGAGGACATGAGTCCAGAGACGGAGTGGGACAGGACGTGAGGGCTCTCGGGTGAGGTCATGCTCTGGGTTCGTTTAGGAGGTCTGCCAGGTCTGGAGCTGAAAGATGAACACCAAATGTTAGACAACCTTTTCCATTCGGTTACATGTAACAAGTTTAGAAGCCAGTTGGAAGTTGCAGTGTAGACAGTTTTGTTGATTATAATGGGACCGTTGTAGTTTTGCTGCATCATGTCACGCACCCGAAGTATAGACAAGGTACAGAAAGATTAGAAACTTCCAAGTAGGCCTAAGGGTAATTGTCACAAGTGCTATATCTCAGCAACTATATGTTCTCAAATGTCCATTTACTCAAATGTGAGTTTTTCTTAAGCAGAGGTTTCAAACACCCATTTTAAAATGTTCTTAAATACAACTACTACTGTACAAAAAATTAAAATAAAATTATGTTTTCTGAACTAAAATTCCAGCCTCATCTGATTTATCTGTCATATTTAACTTTGATAAACAATGGATAATTAATAATAAAAACCATTCTGGCATACACTATACAAATATTTTGAAAGTTGTTTATTGGAGTTCGACCTACAGGAAAATACTATTTCAGTGTTACTTGTTATTTCTTTGTATTTCTTGTCCTTATTTAAAAAAAAATATATATATTTTTTAATTTTAGATTCTTTTTGTCTTTATTTTATATTTTGGTGTAGTGATTCTGCTGAAAAGGCCCTGTTGACATAAATAACAACTTGTGTTCAATTAACTATATATTTTTACTCCCTATAGCCAAGGTTTATACACAAACTGACCTTCTCTATACTGTATATATATATATTTATTTTTTATTTTTTATTTTTTTTTACTGCATGCAGTACAAAAGTGTGACAACTAGCCCCAGTTTAAATCCTTTTATTTTAAATCAAGGCATGGCTTGCACACACTCATACACAAACATTTCTGTTCAGAGTTGGACTAAATCTACTCTGCATACTAGCATGGATCAGTAAATGCTCTCAAGGACAATCTCTTGTACCCCACCCTTCTCTTTTTCTCGCTCTCTAATTAGATCAGACAGTAGACTCATCTCCCTTTTCCATAATCAGCCGATTTTTTGCTCATGTATAATGCATGCTGCTCACCTTGTTACCTGCTCCTGCTCATTCATGTGCAATTTAAATTTGTTGAGTTTACACGCACTAAAATCAACCACGGCTCTCAGCAGCACACACAAATAACATCTGCATTAGCTTGAAGTGTTTATCTAGACTCACCTAATTGAGTCTGAATGGGAAGGGAAACAGTTTGACTCAACATGGAGCACTTCTGATTGTTTTGACCCTCGTGTATCTTTGTCTACACCAACTGAGCAAGCGGAAAGCATTTACTTAAAAAAAAAAAAAAAAAAAGCTCTTTATGATTTTGCTGAGCATTCCAGAAAAAAAGTCCTCTATTTTGTGCAGATCCTCCGCTCACACCTCCCCCAGTACTCGTGAGCACCAATCATCCTTCATAAAATATTAAGCTCTCCGCCGTTTGCCCTTTTAAATTCACCCTCTCTCAATTCCCTAATTGTACTGTTTCTTTATCTGTCCACTGCAGAGAGTAAATAAATGAACAAAATAGATATTTTATCACAGCGCCTGACCTTTGAAATGGGAGAAGATTATCACAGGTTTATTTCTCACCCCGTTCTCTCATCCCCCCACACACACAAAATGGAAGATATGACTAGTCTATGGGTGCGTGTTTGTCTGACAGTCATGATGATTGTTGCTGTATATGAATTCATATATTTGTCTGGATCTATTTATGTTAAAAAACGGGATCAAATTAAATCTGTAATGTCATTTTTGAAATTTCTGAATTTAAAATGTTTTTTTTTTTTTTTTTTTTGTGGGACTATAAGTAAACAAATGTACTGTCCTACTGTAATAATATCAAAACCAAGAAAAAAAGCCTCATTAAAATTTGAATTCTTAATTGGTAACAAAGTAGTATGACATAATATTTTTATTACTTATTATATATATATATATATATATATAACTGGTTCACAGCTTATTAATATTTGGAAGAAAAAAAACACGACTCAACAAAATCTTAATGACATTCATTAATTTATAATATTTTTTGGGGGGGAAATTGTATAAAGGTTTTTCAAAATTGCATGAAATTAACATGAATACAAAGAGTATATTTCTAAGAATATAGTACACGTTTTAAAACCTAGGTTCTGTTATGATTCAAGAACAGATTTTATTTAAACTCATCTTATTCCTCTCACGAACGCTCTCTCTCTCTCTCTCTCTCTCTCTCTCTCTCTCCCTCTCTCTCACACACTCTTGCATTTGTGATTTATGGGGACTCTCCGTAGGCGTAATTTATTTTTTATATAGTTTTTGTACAAACTATATTTTCTATCGCCCTACAACTAAACCTACGCCTCACGGAAAACTACTGCCAATGTATGAATTTCATAAAACACTGTTTTGTATGTTTATAAAGCCTTCTGTTTTACGGGGACATAGGAAGTGTCCTCATAAACCATGTTTTCGTTGTAGTACCCATGTCATTATACACATTTGTGACTTCATCAGAGGCAGACACATCAGAGTACACAGCTTCATTGCTTGAGTAAAAGTACAGATACCCCTTGCTAAATTTTACTCAAGTACAAGTAAATGCACTACAGTCAGATGTCTACTTATGTAAAAGTACTTGAGTATCAAGAGTACAAGAGTACATTTTCTAAATATTGCATTACTACTGCACAGTGCTTACATTTATGTACAGAAGTATCCTACATGGAGTTGTGAAAAATGTTAATGTTAATACCTTGGAGAATGTAAAAGGAACTGAAAGTTAAATCAAGTCATTTATATCTTTTTACCATGTTGCTTTATTTAACATTTCTCACTTGCCCACAAGGCAACAGCATAATGGATTTTTTGCACACACATTTGAACCTGACTGTGTCAAACACACAGCATACTCAAGAAAGCAAATACTCAGTTACGTTAATGTGTAACATCAGAAAAGGAAATTCAGCTAACAATTGTATATACATGTGAGTTTCTCTGTTTTTATATCAATCAAATCAATAAACCTAAACCAGACACCTCTGAACCTGACATCTCTGAACCCGACCGTGTTATACACGCAGCATAGAAGAGAAAATAATAATGATTAAAGAAAATCAGCTAATCAGCTGTGTTTAGGTCAGCGTACAAAGAAGGAAAAATACAATTTAGCTCATTTGTGTGCCCATGGGCGTGCTGGTCTAAAAAAGAGGTGTGTTCAGGTCATTGCTGGCCCACTGCTATTTTAAGGAGCTGAAAATAGTCTGCCCCATAGACCAACTCAAACCTGGTCTAAAGTGTAAAGTAAATTGCGCAATATTTTTTTGTCATTTAAAGAGCGCTCTGGGTGGGTCTACAGTGCGAGTTGACTTTGCTTATTACACACAGGGATGCGCATCACACAATCATGCCAAATATTAAAAACAAAAGGATTCTGAGTATGGGTCACCATACTTGTGTCCATAAGTCACGTCACTTTCACTTTCACTTTCACTTTATATATTAACTGACTCATTGCGCAGAGCTTTGGTGGATTCCTGCTTGTCCAGTAGATGATCTGCTTACGCGATTTAACTTTGCACACGAGCAGATCGGTTTCTTCGCTTGAGAATCGTGGAGAATCGTTCAGCTTTTCCAACAACAAATTCCGCCATGTGAATTGTGATCCACCAAGGCACGAGCTCATCTCGCTCTTAAAGGGAATGGGAGATGAATGTTATGCCCATTACTCATTAAGAGAATAGGGACAACCCATTCCAAAAAAAAAGCATCCTGGTGCTTTTTTTTCGGTTGTTAAAATAGCAAAAGTGTATTTTAACATGCCCTTAGTGCACATGCGCCGTGCGCTTTACACTTAGCATTTAGAACGTTAAAATAGGGCCCTCTGTGTGACAACTCTCTCTCTGTGTGTGTGTGTACTGCACTTCAAATCAATCAAATGTCATGAAGTCTCTGGCGGAAAGCTGAAGGTGATTGCTGATAGTCTGTCGCAATCAGTGGCGCCTGCACAATCCAATCACGTTTGAGATGGAAACAACAAATTGATGGTTTCCGAGATTTTTCTTTTTTCCTTTTTTTTTTACATTTTTTTTTAGAAGAAGTAACAGGTACTTATGGTTATGGATAGAAATGTAGCAGAGTAAAGAGTACAATATTTGCCTCTCAAATGTACTTGAGTAAAGTCATGAATCCTCCCCAAAAATGATACTCAGTAAAGTACAGATCCCTCAAAATTTTACTTTAAGTACTGTACTCAAGTAAATGTACTCCGTTACTGTCCGGCTCTGGTCCTCATAAACCACATACCACACACACACACACACACACACAGACGTCTCATCTATGTTTCTGGAAATGAGATCCAGGTGAACTTCATTCTGTGGTCTTTCACAGTCAGCTTTACCAAGAACCAGTTGAAACCCACAAAGTTTTGTGTTTTATATCCACGCAAACATGATCATATTCTGTGCTGCGTCACTACTGGTCAGATTCAGTTCACAATAACAGCAAACTCTAGTGCCAATGACACAGCTCTGGTGAAGTACTGTCTTCTCTCTTCCTTCAGCCATGCTCAATGCCTAACAGGCTGACATTTTTAATAATTCCTAATGGGCCGATATTTTAATTAAACTGATACTGATGGAATCAGATTAAATGTGGTTAAGCCATGCAGCGGAAATGACTCAAGAAATTCAAAGAGAGATCAGCAGATAAGGCACAATTTTTACTCTCTCTCTCTCCCTGTATGATTCATTAACTACGACCCCCTTCCGCTCGCAAAATGAAGAGGTTTTTTTTTTTATCACCGCTATTTTTCTAGATACTTCATTTGAGAGGACAGATGTGCACAGGAAACAAGACTTAAGATTAACATGGTAGTCTATGAAAGAGTGAGTCAGATGGGGGAAAGAGAAAGAGAGAGAGAGAACAAGAATGCAATGTACAACTCAGGGTGCCTTTGAGGACATTTAATTAAAATCTAATCCTGCATTCATTAAAGCTCACATAAATTAAGCTGTCATTCATAAGATTTATGGATTCTCATTTGCATACCACATACAATTCATCAATTACTGGGGTATGAAAGGGGCACAAACCCCTCAGGGCTGCCCACTGCCACAAACAAAATGGGGTGGGGACAGAGAAAATTAGAGGATGACGAGGGGGTCCTAATTCTCCTGTATTGCCCTGAAAAACATTCAGTAGGAACTCATCTAAACGGTGATGATCTGTGTCCACAGCACTAAGAGATAAGAGAGCAGGACGTACAGTATTTCACAGAGGAAACTGATTACTTTAGATTACACAAACAGAAAAAAAGGAACTAAGAGAGATAGATACCTCAATCCCTTATCTTTAGAATAACTACCCGTTTCACTATAAAGCTGTCATCGGGATAAGCTGGAGAAAATAAACCAATCAAAAAAGAAGGAGAAGCCAGGATGACCATATTAATATTCAGGGTTAATGAAGTGAAGAATGAAGAAGTGTTTGTCTACCCATTAGCAGAGACGGACTCTTTCTGACAGGTATATTTCATCAGGCAGAGAGTTATTTGTCAAATAAGTTCACATGAATTTATACACTCCTTTTGCATTATGAAGGTTGTCTTGCTAGTTTCTATAAGTGTCATCTTAGACTTGCTCAATTAGGGCTTAAAACACAACTAATATTCAGTAATATTACCAGTATGACGCCACTGATACTTTCTGATGAGTATAAAACTTCAACTGAATTGAGCCGGATAATGACATTATTGTCTTCTGTAGAGCTGACTTTGAAGTTATTTCATAACTGATGACCTTTTCAGCGTCAACACTATTAACTGAACTGAATTTTATCTGATTTGAGATGAATAATCATCTTCTATAGATATGCTCTGGAGAATGAAAAAATTGGTGTTGAAACAATTTCCACTCAGAAATTGCAAGTAAATTTCACAATTACAAAGAAACTGGAAGCAACACAGTGAAGTAAACATTCAAATGTTGATGTAGAACGGCTGAAATAGTATTTTCTTGTAAAATTCCTTACAATAATATTTACAACTTGAATGGTCTTACAATGGTTTGACAATGGTCTGAATTTATTTCATAATTGATGAACTTTGCAACATTGACGCATCCAATGTGTTGAACTGAACTGAATCAGCATCGAACTAAACTACGCTGCAAAATTAGACTGTTGCACTGTAAAAATGCTAATCTGCAAATATCTCTTTCCTGAAAGAGATATTTCAACCTGATTTAACCAGTAAAATTTTGTTGTGTTGATATAAATTTATAACATTATAAATAAATACTATTTAGGTTGGTTCAAACAATATTAAATCAAAATTAGACTTGACACCGGTCAGTTAGATATTACCATTTTTGCTTCAGTAAAGGTGCTTTACAGCTGCAATTGAATTTGTTTCATAATTGATATATTTTTATACAATAACACTGTTATTTCCCTTTTTCTCACTGTGAAGCTGCTTTGAAACAATCTGTATTGTATAAAGTTCTATAGAAATAAATGTGACTTTGTAATATAACATGTAATATGAATTGAAGACAGCTTGAAACAGATGCAAAAACATTTAAACGGAACTGCTCTTTGATGAAAAAAGCCCAGCTGAAAGGATAAGAGCAAACATCCTTTATTCTGGGCTCAAACAGGAAGTTCCTTCATGATGGGGCGTAATTGAAGCCCTTATCGCAGTGAAAGACTGAACCCAAATAGTCCACTGTTTGTGTTTCTATCCGCGGCTCTCTGTGATGAATGAAATGTAAATAAGTGTTGTGGCCCCAAGTAGGGAGACGAAGAACGAAGGGGAGAGAAAAAGACAGACAGAGACTTAACATCTGTCCCAAACACACACACACACACACACACATACACACACACACACACACACAGAAACTTTAACATTCCTGTTCCCAAAGCATACGTGCACACACACAAATATCCACATGCACAGGAAATAACAGCAATGGAAAAAAAGCAGTACTGTAAACATTTTACAAACAGACTGCTTCCTCAAACAGACCTACACATTCACACACAAACAGCCACACCAACAAACTTCAACAAGATCAGTCAGTGAGTGAGTTAGGGTTGTTTGTGTGTGTTACTGTAATATTCCCTTTGACAGACTTCAGCAAGACAGCTGGCCTTTACAACCCTGATGACATTCTAAACAAAAACTCATATTATACTAATAAAAGATTAGCCACAATTATATAAAAAAGAGATTGATTAAATTAAGCTCCACAGCTTCATTAACTATGAGAGTCCGTCATTTAAAAAAAAAAAAAAACATTAATCAGAGAATCATGTAAATACTCTCAAATGTGTTGATGGGAAAGTCTGTGAAAAAAAAAAAGAGTATAGTCTGAAAAACCGAATAAATGTTTTAAACTGAACTTAATGAATGCATGTTTTCAGTGGGATTGTGAAGCAGGTAAACAGACACACATGGGATGGAAATCAATGATGAGCAAAGGATGAGTGTAACGGAGTCATTTAGCAGCTGTTGACTCGTCTTGTATGTTAGTAAATATGTACCATATGAAGTGAACCATTACACCACCTTGTCTCGCTTTTAAGACATTATAAGGTTATTTAAAAACATGTCAGGGGAAGCTGAAGCTCACCTAGTTTTGATAGACCTCGGGAGTCCAGACTAAATATTATCAGCTTTATTTTCTCTACTTCACATCAGGTTTTAATTTGATGCATTTGGCCACCTTGTTACCAAATTTGGAACATGTGTGAACGTGTGATTCGTGTGATGCGATTTATCAAGGAAGATGAACAAGGAGAAGAAGAAGAGGACATCACAATTAAACAGAATCGCATGTATTTTAATTGTATTTTTGCATGCATTTTTTTGTCCAATAATTTGGGTAACAGGGAAAATGGAAACAGATTGTTTACTTGATGTAGAAAGAGTCCAAATGAAGTTAGGATCGTGGGTGTGACAAGTTTAGGAAACTCAAAAAAAAATTGTGAAACAGGAAAATTCTTAATATGTTTTTTCTGGTAGTTAAAATGAGCAATTTTAAATTTGATAAAGTATTTTTTTGCAACAAAGAAATTTTAAATATAGTGGTCATATTTTAATCGTTTGGATACATTTTTTTAAAAAGGTCAAGCACTTGAAGGATGGGTTATTTTCAGGGGGATACAGATGTTAGACGTGTTTAAAACAAGCTGCTTTTTATACAAAGTTAATTTTATCTTGAAAAAAAATCTCAAAAATATCACTTGTGATTTTACTGCTATAAACGTACACCATATTTATGGAAACTAACAACTAACATCTGAGCATGGGAAAAGAGAGAAAGCTAATTTTTTATTAACAAAACAATAAAGGATACAGCTTATCAACCAAGTGAATAATTAAACTACTTTCTGCTATGAATTGAATCACTTAAGTAAGTTCACAGGGCAAATTGATCATATTGTAACCAGGGAAGAGTTCAATCTCATCTCTGGCAGATGTTAAAAGGTTAATTGTGGAAGTCTATTTCTCCTGTTCAGGTTCTGGCACCTCTTTAATTTGCTGTTATTATTGTCTCTCATTACAGAAGAAGCCAACAGGGATCTGACAGCTGACATCCTATCATCAGACGGAGGGTTATAAAGCTGCCTCTCTGGATTACTACAGGAATTTTGAGACCTGCATAAGCCCGTATTTCCTTCATGTTAATGCTTTAAGAACTTTAGGATTTACCAAGCAGAGATAAAAGAGCATATTTCCAAAAAAAAAAAAAAGAAAGAATAAGAATAAGATGGCAGAGGCCAGTAAATATTCACTGTGAAGTGCATGCACTTCGTCCCTATACTCTCTCAAAAATCGCTGAGACAGAATTACACCGACAACTAGTAAAAAGATATTTAAAAAAAATAAAAATAATTATGAAGTTGTAACTTGAGTCATGTTTAAGAATGTTCATGTTAAATTTGCATATCAAAAACCATTACACTAGATTAGAATGAGAGTTTATTGGAGTCCTAAACTGGAGTGTGTTTCCATCACAGAATAACATGGTGCTCTGGAACAAGAGTAATAAAAGCCAGTAACACCTGCCATTTATAGGGACAGTATCTGAGCTGTGTACTCGCCTCTATATAGGACATCATCTAAGATCTTCTGCATATATGTAGGTCATTTAACATCACTGCATCTCCTCTCATCCTTTTGTCCTTCATACAATAAAAGTCCACAACAAAAATAGTAATTTTCGCATGCTGGCGTATAAATCATTCGCTTTTCTCTCTCTCAGTAGTTTTTGGCAGATATGGGCCGTGTGTGTGTTAACTTTACCTTCTCGCGGGGACGGTTTGAAAGCACTGCCACTTTCTTTTGACCCTTTAGGAGAACAGTTGTGTAAAAACATGAGGTGAAATCGACTAAACCATTAGGCAGGTTAATCTTTTCCTCGTTCCAGCATCCATTCTGTCTCTTTTTTTTAGCAATGTGTTGCACTGTGATCTCTCCATCTCTATTTTCGTCTGTTCTCCACATTTTCGGGAGATGCAAAATTTCCTCCTCTGTCCTCTCTACACTAATCAGGTCACAGGCGTGAAGGAAGCTTTAGGCAAAACCTTTATGTGTTACTTCTGCATTATCCTGTTCTACTTAAAGAAGCGTTAACTCTAAGAAGATCGAAAAAGGAGAGCAGGAAGAGAGAGAAAAAAAAGTTTGCAGCATCATAGTAGTGCTCACTTTCTTTTTGCATTCCCATGCAATTTGTTTGCTCACAGCTTGTTAAGCTGAGTTTTCCCACAAATGGTTACTTCTCTTCACCAGCACAGAATATAAGTTAAGTTCATTCAACAGCATTTGTGGCATAAAGATGATTACCACAAAAATCTATTATAAGGTGATGAATATGCATTTTTTACACATTTTTTAAAAATTATTTAAAAGAATAAATGTGAAGATTGTTTTATCTGAGTTGTAAAATTGTTTTCACAGTTTTCATAATTTTAGGTTTTACATTGTTATTAATATTTTTAACTTTTTCATATTTTAAATTTTCAGTGTTAAAAATGTAAGATAATATATATATATATATATATATATATATATATATATAGTGTTTTTTTTTTTGTTTTTTTGTTTTTTTTACAATATTTGTCTATACTGTTTTATTTGTTTTATTTCTGTTTCAGTTCATGCATTTTCCACCTTTTTTTCCCTCTCTCTGACTTTCGGGTTGTCCCCTCTCTCTCCTCTCCACCTAATCCACTGTAATTAATACAGCGTTTTAGTCTACTTCCCACCAATGCACTTCACAAACAGCTGCATTCCACATGCCATGTCTCCTAGATACATCACAAACAAACACCGGCACAGACTTACAATGCGTTGCTTCTTGGTTTTTGATTGGTTCTAAAATTATTGATTGACAAACCTAGATACAGCCATAGCCTGCCATATTCTCCCCATGGTCTGGACATCTCAATTAGTTTTTGACATTTTGGACTGAAGAATCTCATTAATTTCAAAGCCAGAGGGCTGAAACTGCTTAATCATGAAGCTTTGCAACTCTTTCCAGATTCTCACTTCCTACAGTAGATCTATGGCCAAGAATGACAATTTC
Organism: Carassius gibelio; assembly: GCF_023724105.1. Classification (NCBI taxonomy): domain Eukaryota; kingdom Metazoa; phylum Chordata; class Actinopteri; order Cypriniformes; family Cyprinidae; genus Carassius; species Carassius gibelio. The sequence continues at coordinate 21,820,850 of NC_068371.1, forward strand.
TTTGATAACATTGAGATTAACCATGGAAATGTGGATCTATATTATGAGAATCTGACATTGGTAGGAAAGATTTAAGTCCTGAAACCAAAAACTTGCTCACATTAAAAAGCACAAAAAGTTAAGTGAACCATGCATAATCATACAGAATATAATAATCATATATAACATATAATCCAGTGAGTGTTCTCACACACCAAACACTGTGTTTACCATATTTGATGCTCTCAGCGTATGTGTTTTGATGAATGCTTATACATGTGAATTAAAGACTAAATTATATCTCTTCATCTTATAAAGCAATTGTGTATCTTCACAGACTTAGGAAAGCACACTTGATTTATATAGATTACTTTTATAAAGTTTTGTACTTTTTGATGCATGAACGTTTAATTGCATGGGCTTTCAATTGATAGACAATTGAGTTCCCGAAGATGGAATATTTCATGTCATGTCATGCACAAAGGTGAATGAGCCTGACTCTAAAATCTAGAGTCTAAAATCTAAAATCATCTAAAACCACTGAATGAAAGTTTGGCAAGTGTTTCCAGAGGCTGAACTAATACAGCATAAGTGCACTTTCCATAATAATTGTTAAAACACTGTTAATACATTAACATGGGTTAGTAATTAATCCTGGGGCTAACCATGAGATTTCACACTGTCGATTTGAAATCCCTGGATGAATGTTCTCATTTGCATATCTATGAGTTTTATGACATCAGTGGAGAAATACAGCATGCCACAAGCACACATAATCTTTTCAATACTTGCTTGTCCAGCAATGGAAAGGTCACTGTGTGAATCTGCTCTGATTGTATCAAATATTCTGGAATATACTAGAATAATAATAATGGTATTTTTAAGAAACACCTGAGAGGTCTCTGTCCTTGTCCATTCTGCCTTTTTCTGCCACGTATGCACAAGACTTGGATCAAACCACTCAATTTTTGTTTTGTTTTTGTTTTAGTTACCTGGACTCGGAGAGACCATGGAGGTTGGACAGGAACCATTTTTTTTAACATCTTTTAACATATTTTTCACACGTTGAGTACTGAACCACTGCATGAATATTTATATTATAGTTTATTATAGTTTATAGTTGTCCGTCTGTTGCAAAAGAACTTCCTGTAACATTCTAGCAATGTTAGTAACATTCTGGCTTTTCCTTTTTCCTACTCCACGCTTACCTGCAGAACTGATGCAGAAACCCAACTCTGAGTTTGTTTCATATGACTCTTTAGACCTAACCTGATCTCATGAGAAAATATTACAAACAATATATATATTTTTTTTTGTAACAAAGTTACAAATTCATGCAATGTGATTTATGATTTGTAATTTAAAAAGTAAGCTTGAAACTTCACCCCTAAACCTACATCTTAATGTTGCATGATCAAGTGATCAAGTCAAATCACACAAGAAATCAAACTAATTTAATCACCTACTGTAAGGATTGCAAGGTTTCGAGATATTAAGCTTTTTGCATTCCATATAGTGATATGGGATAAGGGAGCAAATCTCTATTACACATCAGTCCCAAAATGTGCAATTAAAAAAAAAAAAAAAAAAAAAACATCTTTATATTTTTGTAAGGTTTTATTCTTAATTATCAGATTCAAACAGTTTGAAAAACCCTATCCTAAATCCAACCAATAGTGTTAACAATAGCAAACATGAGATTAAAAAAACATTTGTCAAATTAACCATGCCATTATAGTTTGCTTCTACAAGTCTGAGCTCTTTAATCATGATTTGAGTTTCACATGACTTGTGTTACACATCACCGATCAGATCAGAAAAGCCAAGCATATAGAGATGTAGACATCACATAGGCCTATATTAATTTACAAAAAAGCACTACTCAACTGTTTTTTTTTTAGGTCATAACAGTATTGTGCAAGAAAATAAATCTTTATTAACTGATAATCTATGTGTTCATTTCAGCAGGAAACTGTAATGAATTGCATGTACACATGTAGGAGTGTTTTTGTAGTTTTGCTTAAATGTAGGTACACTTTTTACCAATGAGCTTATGGGGGTTAATAGCCTTACATATAAAGAAAAACAACAACAGCAGCACCGTTCTGAATACACTGAAGCTCACGGTGTTTCGATCACTTCCTGTGTTTCCATCTCCAGGTGTTTTCAGCATTAAAAAATCCTAAACCTCCTGTGATTCAATGTTTCAAATGTCCCATTATGAAGCAAACACAGGAAACCAACGAGCCATTTCTGTCCTGTCCATCATCCTCTCTCATCAACAAGATCATCGACCATGTGTGTCTGTGTGTGCAACTTCATGATCAAACAGCCAGAACAGTGTGTTAATAATCAGACCGAGTCAAAACATCATGGTGGCCATGACAAACAGAAACACACACACACACACACACACACACACACACACTTTAGATTTCCATGTGCTTCAGAGGGAGTCAGAACAGAGAGACTCCCTGAGGTGGAATTAATGAAAAACCCTTTCATGGAAAACTCATCAAGCTGAGAGAGAGAGAGAGAGAGAGAGAGAGAGAGAGACTGCTTGAGTGTGTATGAGAGAGAGAGGAATAGAGAAAGTAAGAAAGAGATAGCATGTCCTTTTGTGTGTAGTGAGTGGAGGAGGGGTCAGAGCGCGTGACCTCTCATTTCATACTTTAATTAAAATCTCCCCCTGACGTCCTCTTCTCTTCCATGCTGGCTCGCCTTCCCACAGAGGCCATCACACACACACACACACACACACACACACACACACATTCTTTCCTCTGCCCTCCACACCCGTACACAAACACACACTCCATTTGAAAAGACATGTTTACTCTATCTCTAATGTCCTCCTGTGTTTCATTAGCTCTGTAACATTCTGTAAACACCAGGGGAACTTTCAGAGCTTTGCTTACACCACCATTACACTGAATACACAAGAGAGCTATCAGATGCTAAAACACATCATATGCAAACAGCTAATGAATCCAAAAAATGTCTTTTTGAGGACCCCGAATGAGAATTTGATCAATTAAGCCCCTAGGATAAATCCCTCGGTACAATTTGTGTGCAAATGACTTTACTTACGGTTTACACAGAGATATCTTCTGCTTGTGTTTTATGATTAAGGCCCCTTGAGTCCACAGACATCATATTTAACTTGTGCGCAACATTGCTACAACAGCTGTTATCAGAGCAATCCATCATTTGTTTTGCAGTGAGTTTCACCTGCTCAGCAAAAAAAAAGAAAACAAGACCTAAGCACTATTATGTCCTAAAGACCAACACAAGTGGGTGTGCACCTGGTTACACTGAACACTGAAGTGTTAACACTATACATTTCAGTGTGTGTGTGTGTGTGTGTGTGATAAACAGCAGCTGGAGTTCCCACAGATCAAGTGCTGAAACCCCATGTTGAACTTTATGCCCAATAAAGAGGTGCTTTATGCTGATATGAATGTCACTTGTCCATCATCATTATAATACCACTAAACTTTACACCTCAGTTCAACATAAAAGAGATACACAGATATCCAGACTGTTATATTTAATCATCTCCTCTTTAGATCTCAAATATGCATCACATATGAGATTGTCTATTGATGAAATAAAATAAAATAAATACATACAAATAAAACTGTATATATACAGTGACTTACACCTCTTCACACTTATCTTCTATTATGAGTATATATATATATATATATATATATATATATATATATATATATATATATATATATATATATATATATATATATATATATATATATATATATTCATTTAAAATTATTATTTAAAATGTAATATTGAAATTCTTGAAAAGAAAACGTTATATTTAATTAGCTTGGCATGGTATTATAATTATAAGAATTTGATTTATTTGATTAATTGTTAATATATAGACATAAGTAAATGTAGAAATATAAATAGGTTTACTTATTATGTATATAACTAATAATATATTATACAGAGAGAGCAAGGTTTTTTTTTTTTTTTCTAAACTGCTGAAAAAAAATATAAAACAAAGTCTAACCAACATGCAGAATCAGAAAAAAAAAATATAAAACATGAAATGATATCATTGAGAGCAGTCTTGCAGAACCTCATAACTATATGACAAGGTCAAAAATTGCATTCAAATAAATGATAGTTTCACCTTTTTGTGTTAAGTTTGGTTCAGGTTATAAAAAGTACTGTTGTGCATCAGCCCAAAAATTTTATAATATTTATTAATTAATAATGAAAACTTATTTATAATTAAGATATGTATTAATAATTAATTATCATTTATTAATTAATAAATCATTATATTGTTCTATTTTTTTCTAACTATAATATTGATTAATTTGGTTTCACTCAAATGTTTATTTAAGAAAAATATGTTAATATCTTTCTTTTCACTTTTCTATTTTATATTCATTTTTTGTTCTTTCTTTGAACTGGTATAATAAGAATAAATTTTTAGATAGTTGGCACTTGTGTGTAAACTAAATGTATTTTTCTTTATCATAGATATTATATATATATATATATACATAAATATATACACACACAGACACACACATATTGTATATATATATATATATATATATATATATATATATATATATATATATATATATATATATATATATATATATATATATATATGCATCTCACTAAACATTCTATTACCTACGTTCTGTTTGGCTGGATCCAAACAAACACAGCATGCATGTAAGGTGATATTTTCCAAACTCTCATCAATTCACCTCATTTGTGAGAACACACAGTCTTACACTCGCACACACAACAGCAGATGGACACATGCAAACACAATAGCCCCATAAAGACATCAACAGTATTTTAAGCCCTTGTTCGCTAACACATTTCTTTTATGATACACAGCATGCCACTACAAAGCTATCAGCTGTCTGGGCAGCTGCATCGGCGGTTTCCAATAGAGTCACTAAAGCTTTGAGAGATCTGAACACACACACACACACACACACAAAGGGTATCTATTTCAACCACACATGCACAAGAGCCGACCATAAACTCCACAGACATATGTAATGATTGATATTAGAGGATTAAAAATATACTGCAGCCTTGAAAGCGTGGCAATCGAAACCTTTCGTCATAACACAAGAGGAAAAAAAAAACGTGTGGATGGATTTCAGATCTGGTTCTGTGTCGCACATTCACACACTCTTCTATTTTCCTCCCAGTAATCACTCACTCCGCGCTAACACACTGTGGAAGGGCCGAATCAAACCTCGCTGACTGATAGAGGCTCGTGTTACTGCTGGAAAGGACCTGAAGGTCAAGGGAAGACAGAGACGTGGAGAGAGAGACGTCTGTTTGAGGTTAGTGTGTTTGTGTACGTGTGCATGTAGAAGAGGGAAAAACAGCGGGTGAGAACAAGATAATGGGAATTTTTAAATGAAAGCAATCACACTGACATCAATTGCCTGTGGATAATTTGCTGTCTAGGGTTTGCCAGTGCCGCTGCTATGGGTATTTGTTTTGACTGTAATCCATGGCCTTTAAAATATCTCCCATTTGAAGATCAGAGAAAGAGAACACACACTGACACACTCCTCTCGCTCCGAGCATTCACACGACTTGAACTGTGTGAGAGGAAAATCTTCAAAGACACAAATACCCATTTTTTGCAGAGTATTCGCAAAAGAGTTGCACTAAGCTATGTCTGTCATCTCACTTTCTTGCTTGGTTTCTCACAAACGCACACACTTCATGAACACACAGACCCGCATAAGCTCCACTTCACAGACGGAGAGTTTCTGAGAGGAAGGTCACAACACAAAGCCAATGAGTCGTGATACATCACGTCCGTTTAAGACTTTCTGGAAGTGAGTGGGATTCTACGAATCTAAATCATTCAGTAAATAAAGGCTGACAAAGTGCAGGCTAATTGTAAGAGCATAAGCATTGTGTTTACTATTAAGAGTGAAACCAGACACACAGCAAGCCAAAAGGCCTTTTATGGACATTCAAAACTTAGTCTGATTGCGCATTCTGTTGAGCATTGTGAAGTGCTGCAGTAAATCAACTATTAGTTTTATGCTGATACAAGATGCGTTTCGTTAGAACTTAGTCATAAAAGGAAACGCTTGGAGTGATGAATGACTCTGTAAAGCAGACAGACCAAGTCAGCACCTATAGGGCATTTTTTTTTTCTGGCTGCCAGAAAAAGCTCATGGATTAGATGACGGTCAGAGAAGACATATCTTTTCAACAAAGAGAAGTGCTGAGGAAGTAGTCAGATTTGATGAATATCACATTAGCAGCACAGCTCAAAGAAAGGACACAGAACGTTGAGTCTCCCCACAACATGTGGTGGAGAGGTGGTTTTTCTGTTTAGTTTCTGCTAAAACGATAACAAAATGCTAATGTGCCAGTTGAGCAGAATCCTTTTATCTGCTCATGATGAGTCAAAGTGGCAAACTTTGATTCAGCATGAGTCATTTCTGAACGAAAGAGCCACCCTTTGTATCCTAACTACAAACAAATAATAATTCTTGAGATTTCATATGAATTCGCACATATTTTAGACAAATCTATGAAGGTCCACCGCTAAACACATCCATCAGTGGGCTGGGGATAAACATGACCAAACCATAAGAATGAAATTAGCCACCAATTTGCTAAAAGTAGAATTAGCCATAAGAGGGTGCGGGCCTTAGTCTCTCAATTTAAACTTCTCAGTTACGTCTTTAGAGAATTCAAGGGACAGACGTCCAAGAATTTAGCCCACGCTGTCTGATCTCTATTCAGCTCTGCCAAATTTAAAACATTAGGAGGCCAGACATTGATTAAATAGTCATTATAGATATATAGATATAAATATATATATATATATATATATATAGATACGGATTATATAGATATGAACATTTAAAATTAGTGGTTTTGAGCTTCTTACTAGGGTTGGTCTGAGTTTAGATTCTCAAAACACCTTTTCACGACAAAATGAGCACAAATGAGCAAATTAGATGTCAGGAGAATGGTCTACTTCACGTATAAATAGGTTCTCATACAAATTTGTAACGCTTAAAAATGCATTTATACATTTGTTGATTAATCCTGAGGCAAAAAGAATTAATACGATTAGGATATAATTCAAAGTGGTGACAAAAAGGGCGGGAGGACTGTTAGAGAGTACCCTTTTAAAACTGCCGCTCTAGGCAATATGAAAAATTTATTAATTTCTGCGGAGAATCAATTTCTATATTAGACTCCGCTGGGGAGCAAGCACTCGGGCAGGAATCAGGGATTCTAATCTCGTTCCAGTAACTTGTGTCACAAGCGCTTAACATCTCCTCACCAGTGCCAATGGCTGCCCAAATGCGCTCTTTAATAAGCAAACAGCTCTGAACTGGTGTCATTGATTTGATCACAGACAAGTAAACCCATACTGTTCTGTTCACTTTAACTCTCTTCAACTGTAAAGAAATTGTAGGCCTACAAATACACACACACACACACACACACACATACACACACACACACACATATATATATATATATATATATATAAATAACATGTGTTCCTTGGGAATCAAACCCACAACCTTTAGTGCTACTAACGCAATGCTCTACCACTGAGCAACAGGAACATTAAGCCATATTATCATCAGCCTCAGCAATGGTTTAGATGATCATTTTAGGAAACGCAGCCCTGTTTGAGAGCAGCATCAGCAGTGAGCAGAAGCTGTTGATTAGTTTGTCTCGCAGCAGTTGAGTTTGATCACATGGACAGGAAAAAAGTTCTACCCTATACAGCTATTTGCTAACATAGTTAATTTGGTCAATCTAATGCATATTGTGCACGTTCAAAGTTCTAGCTAAACAAAAATAATACATTTGCGATATTTTCGATACCACATTAGTCTCGATATAGCTTATGGAAAGGCTATCAGTACTAAAGTGTCAAAGTTTTCATAGTATTCAAACTTTTATGGCATCAGAGTCAGTTGCATATGACAGCTCAACAGAATATAGCGCTTTTATGACTAGTTGTCTAAAATGATATGGTTCAATAACTATCTAGGCTGATATAACCCTAATCATGCCACGTGACTGAGTCATGCAAATTCATTATAGGTTATAACTCAGACAGCAGTATTAACATTCCTTGAGTTCATCCACACATTTGAAGTATTTTTCATGTGAAAACTGCAATCGGAAACTACGTGAGCCATATACATGACGTTTAACAAGTGATCGCCTACTTGTGGTCCATCTGATACCCGACCACGGGACAACTGCAGACTAACCTGTGAGCTGACATTCAGTATAACTCCTAACAAAACTGGAATGGTCCCATTAAATGTTGAGATAACAGACAGATCTCCCTCTCTCTCTTCCATATCTATAAACAAAAGTGTTTGTTCACACATGATACATTTTAGAGAAAGACAGTTACATTCAGTCCTATTCTGACTGCATGATTGATGGTGTCCAAAAAGGTGAGTGTAGGCTATACTGTATGTTCGATGTCATGCATTCCAGTATAAAAATGACCTGATATGAGCATGATTATCAAAGGCCAAACTGTGATCATAAGGCTTGAGATAATTGTGCTGTGCTCAGCAAAGATGAGTTTGTCTATGAAACGTCTGCGCAAGATATGAGCTCAATAAACCCGCATAGTGCCCAGTGCTTGAATTATTTTTAGTTTGGCGCAACTTTTCAAAGTTCTTTTCTGCATCCTTTACCGTATAGATCTCGTGTAGCTTCGAGAAGGCTTACATTTACCTTGCATTGGTGCAGTCGTTATAGAGGACCTCGAAGTCTTTTCTCGATATGAGTTTGCAGCGATTGACTCCGGGCTGAATCGCGCCCAGTCCACGAAGGATGCGAACCTGCTCCACGTTGCACACCACGGGCGTTATCTCCAGACGTTTGAGTTTCGTGTATACGGTGTGCAGTCCACCGACCAGGTGCTTGAGAAACAGGTCAAACGCCTGCGGGAGGCAGATGAGCTCGTTGCCGCTGACAGTGAAAGACGCGAGCTTTGCGCCTCGGACCTCGACCATCTTACACTCGTTGTTTTGAGGGGTGTTCTCCACTGGGGAAGGAGTGGAATACACGGGTTTGTGCGGGAGACTTCCGATGGGGATGCCCGGGCTCGCGGAGGAGAGCAGTTCTGTTCTGAAGAAGCTCTGTCCGGATGGGGTGACGGACGGAGAGGGTGAGAGGGTCGCCGGGGTCGAGAAGTTCACCGCCGCGGCGACCGAGATCGGAGACGCGTGGGACATCGGTGTCGCGGGCAGCAGCGCAGCCGGTGTGGCCATGGTCAGCACTGAATAAATCTCTTGAAAGTGATCGGACAAAAGTAATGAATCACGGGAGAATTAATAAAACAACAAAACAATTCCGTTTTAATCGAAAAGTAAAATCAGCTTGGTATGAGGGGGCTAAAAAAAACCGAGATGTTGTCTGTGCGTCAGGACATCGATCAAAGCGTGATAGTGACAGTGGGAATAAGTGAAGAGCTGAGCTGCTCGCCTCGGACGAGTTGAATCTGTCACATTGTGGTCCGGAGGAGGAGCCAAGAAACAAAGAGAGTTTGGAAGAGACACAGCGCGCGCGTGTGTGGCTTTCTTTCAGAGCAGGTAGATCTGGAACAATGAACTTCACAAGAACTCGTGCTATTGCTGATGTTGAGCAACGAGGTACCCTTTATAATACTCACAGTAAAGATAAACATACAGAACAACAGACCACAAGTAGAGCGTGTTTGTTTAGCCATTGACTGTTAAATTCGTTGTGTGAAAGGCTCTATTTATTTATTTATTTACTTATATGTTGTCACAGTCTAGTCACAAAGTCTATGGAAGGACAGACTTATGTTGTAGCTATTAATTCATGCTTGAAATGAATAATAACAGCACTTCAATAGTTAACGGCGCTTTGTACATGCACATTAATTCGCCGCGTGAGAAGTTCTGATGAAACAATGTTGAAGGCAATTTAAATAAAGCTCATTTAAATGTCAGTTATCATGGTTGGGGCTTTACTATAATTGGCTATTTAATTAAAACAATTTCCACGGTCATTAATACAGCCCGAGCGTTGTAGTGCACTGACATATTTTAATTACATGGTATTAACAAAATTGATATGCCTTAGAAAGCACGGTGAAAATCTGAATAAGAAATGACTTTAGCAACTATACGTCATCCCCTTATGGACATTACGAGTATCAGCATATGACTGGTCAACACTGGGAAAGAGAATCATTTAACTTAGTGTGCAGTTGCAACATTGCTTAAAGAATAAGAATTTTCCAAATTTTTGTTAAGGTCGAGCATAGCAGAGACAGGATATAAAGCTTATACTGCCATCTGTTGTGAGGGATTTAGGAAGTGGAAATAGTTCTTCTGAAATGGCAATGACTCAAACACTCAAGGTCTGTCACTTGGTTTTAGTGAGATTTCACAGCACATTTCACACAAGTGTAATTCAGTCAGACAATGGAAGAGGACAATCTATAGACACAATGTTATCAGCCTATACCTTCAGTCCTGCTTTCATGCTGATGTTGATTCCTCACGGTCTTTGTCATCTGTCCGTGTTCTGTTTTATCATGTTACAACCTTGCATTCACCAACATATCTCTACAATATTCATGACTGTTAAATTTAAAGTCATTTTATGGATTTCGAGAGGAATTTAGCACTGGTGTTTTCTTATTACTTTTAAAGGAATTGGCAGTAACTGCCTGCATCCCTCAGTTCCACATTGCTTTATTGAATTCACTACAGTGATTACAGTGGTTCCTCATTGACTTCTCTATTAGAGCTGCGGCCAGAGTCCATTCCCTGACCTTCTCTTCATCGATCGGGCACATTTGTCACTCCTCTAATGTAAATGCAAAGAGAACATTTGTTATAATGTACATCCGATGCCTTCGCACAACTGCGATCAATATGTTCAACTACAGACCGTATACTGTATAAAGAGAGACAACCATGTGTATATCATTTAAAATAGGACCATTCACTGTGGACATACACAGGCTTATATTAATTCATCTGAGTGGTGTTTCAATTACGCTATTCAGTCAATTAATACATCTACTGTATTGATATGCAATGAGGTCGTCATCAAATGCTAATAAGCATGAACATTCACTTGAGTCAAATCACACTCTCACATTTGCATCTATCTCTACAAATGCATGTTTTACTTTCTCTTCTCCCATGTCAGCTTTAACACCAATGTACAGGACACAGAGTGGGACACAGAATGGGAGGGAGTCAATGCCTCAATTCACACACCAGTAGCCTAGTAAGACCAGTGAAATCCATCAGCTAAAGCTGCCACACTTTCAAATGCACTGTGCTGGGATGGTCCCTGCAACAGTCCTGTAATTTGATTCCCCCTGCCATGCATACGCCATATATACACCCTGCATAGCCACGTCCCCTGATGGATTAATCATGCCATTTCAACAAAGGTCCTTCAGAAAAGAATGGAGTTGGATGCAGCCACTGACGCTTGGTGTCATAACTCAAGCTTTGCCGAAACACCAGTGTCCTGTTTTCCTGAAGATGGATGTGCGTTTTGGGGAGCTGCTTTGAATGTGTCCTTCGTTAGATTAGAATGTATGGATTTGTTCTCAGCTTCAAGGATAAAGGGGAATAATCTGACCGTATAAATTAACCACGCTGCTAAAAATCCTATTCTTCACCTTCGAATGAAATATTTAAACTTCCTAAAAGCAAAATACAACAAAGAATCATTTTGAATAATGATACTTTTAAAGGTATTTTTAAATCAGCAGTGTTGTTAAATATAAACTATTAGGGAGAGATTGATTAAATTATTATTTATACATTAATATATATATATTCTGTTGGATGACGGTGAGCCTTTGAGTCAAAAAGCTGACAACCAATTCAAAATATATCTACAAATATGGGATATGAGCATGCACTTCCCAAAGCTGTGTGTTTATCATATGGCAGCCTATACCAATAGGTAGAAAAATCATATTGTAGAGAATGTTGTAAAATAAATTTTAAGATATTGGCGTAGAACTGATATGATACAGATTTACTGTGTGTCCCTGTTGCATCCATTAAGATATGTTTCTTTTGAAGACTTGGGAATTTTTCTGTTTTACACATTGTTTTACAATTATTTCATTTCTATTTGTGGACCTGCATCACACTAATCAATTATTGAAGGTACTAAACTTGTCCATCAATTACTGCCTTCTGGAGAACTTGACAACTTGGTTTTCATTTATAATAGATGCCTTTATGATTAATTTACATGCTTGCATTTTTTATCACAGCTACAAATCCACAGCAGCTTTTATCCATTAAACTAATCAAAGACTATTGTGTGACCTGACCTTTCTTCCTCACTGTGGGTGTGACTTAACATTTGATGCACCCATTCTTCACAGAGACCTCGTTTTGGACATTGGACATATGTTTACTTGAGGAATGCACATGAAATTAAGGCTTAAACTTTCAGCCAAGTTCCAAGAGGGGCACCCAATTTACTTTAGGTATGCTAAAGAGATGCCCACATTGGAATTCACTCCAGCTTCTTCTAGAACATCACTTCCATGATCAAAGTCAGGGAGGGGAAAATATCTCTAGAGTGCCAGTCATGGTGATGAGATGCCTGACAGCACTCTTCTGTCAGCGCTTTAACACTCTTTTTCTGTTTTCTAACAAGATTTTTTTTTTTTTTTTTTTTTTTTTTTGTTACAGACCAAATTAATTGTGGGGATGTGAGATGCCTGATTTACATTCATTGAAAGTCATCTCCAGAAGTCAAGTTCAGTTCCAATCAAATTTGGGTAATTATGCAGAACAAGATATTCCCCAAAGAGTTGAAAACTCAACTTTTTTGAGCATGTCACTGTAAATGAACAAGTTTAATTTTAAATATACGTGAGGAAAGAGTGAATAGGTTATTCTAAAAAACAAACTCCTTGACTTAAAGTGAAACATATCTTAACAGCAAGCACCCAACAGGTTAATTTCATTTTTTTTTTTTTTTCGTTTAATAGGGGTTTGACAGTATACCCTCATGTCACGATTTGGTTTCGATACACGATATCTCACAATACTTTGAACAAAGCCAAAAAAGAGTTCAAATAAATAAACATGGTTTTAAAATGGTTTTAGCTGGATTAATCTGGTCTTCAGTCGTGGCTAAACCTTAGGAAAAGCTTAGGCTGGGTAAAGATGTTTTAGCAGGATTTACACAACAGCTCAATCAAAAATAAGTTAATATTACAAAACCTACATTTTAGATACAATACTGGCATATACTTTCTCTATTTTCACAATCAATACAGTTCTAATGAATGAATCACTTGCGTGAACAATCCATTGAGTCATTCATAACAACAGGCACCTGTCATCATCTATAATGGCATAACAAAAGGCATTACTGAAAAATACCCACTACGATAGCTTTATATAATGAACAAATTTATAATTTAGACAATTATAGAGCATGTCAAAAATAATAAAAGGCAGATCAGGTGTACTAAACCTCTTCTTCCTCATAATTTTAGCTTCTTTCTACCATATTTGATGATACATGTGTTGATTAACGTTCACATAAATGCCTAAATTAAATCTGTTAATCATATAAGGCAATTATATCTCTTAAAAAGATACGTTACTTCAGACGTATGTGCCCTCTAGAAGCTTGCGTTCTGCAAGTGAACGTCACTTGATTGTGCCATCCCAAAGAAGCACAAAGTCACTTTTACGGACTTTTAAATTAAATGTTCCCTTCTGGTGGAATGAACTTCCCAACTCAATCCGAGCAGCTGAGTCCTTAGTCATCTTCAAGAATCGGCTTAAAACACATCTCTTCCACCTTTATTTGACCCTCTAACTTTAACACTCACTATTCTAATTCTATTCTTTAAAAAATCTAACTACCTTTCTAATCTTTTTGTATTCTATTTTCTTTTCATTTATTATGCAATTTTATATGTATGTGTGCGTGTATGTGTAAAGACCTCTAACTAGCTTGCTCTATTCTTTTATTTTTTTATTCTATCTGTTTTCTTTTTATTTATTATATTGTGTTAACCTAACTGAGACTTGTTATAGCACTTATATATCATTGCTCTTTTTGTTGTTTTTGATTGCTTCCACTGTCCTCATCTGTAAGTCGCTTTGGATAAAAGCGTCTGCTAAATGAATGAATGTAAATGTAAAAAGACTTGGATTAAAGCTCTCTATTCACATTGATTTTGTATATGATTGCTGGGTGAGTAAACCGTTTTTGTGTGAACTAACTTTAGAATCGATCAGCGTCAAGTCAAGTCACCTTTGACATTGCGTCAAAGCAACTGAACAACATTCATTTGGAAAACAGTGTGTCAATAATGCAAAATGATAGTTAAAGGCAGTTCATCAATGAATTCAGTGATGTCATCATCTCAGTTCAGTTTAAATAGTATCTGTGCAATCATTTGCAATGAAGTCAACGATATCGCTGTAAATGAAGTGTCCCCAACTAAGCAAGCCAGAGGCGACAGCAGCAAGGAACCAAAACTCCATCAGTGACAGAATGGAGAAAAAACCTTGGGAGAAACCAGGCTCAGTTCGGGGGCCAGTTCTCCTCTGACCAGACGAAACCAGTAGTTCAATTCCAGGCTGCAGCAAAGTCAGATTGTGCAGAAGAATCATCCGTTTCCTGTGGTCTTGTCCTGGTGGTCCTCTGAGACAAGGTCTTTACAGGGGATCTGTATCTGGGGCTCTAGTTGTCCTGGTCTCCGCTGTCTTTCAGGGATGTAGAGGTCCTTTCTAGGTGCTGATCCACCATCTGGTCTGGATACGTACTGGATCCGGGTGACTGCAGTGACCCTCTGATCTGGACACAGACTGTATCTGGTGGCCACGGTGACCTCGGAATAAGAGAGAAACAGAAAAATATTAGCGTAGATGCCATTCTTCTAATGATGTAGCAAGTACATCGGGTGTTATGGGAACGGATTTGGATATTAAAAGCATATTAGTATGTTATGTGTAAGCCAGGTTAAAGAGATGGGTCTTTAATCTAGATTTAAACTGCAAGAGTGTGTCTGCCTCCCGAACAATGTTAGGTAGGTTATTCCAGAGTTTAGGCGCCAAAAAGGAAAAGGATCTGCCGCCCGTAGTTGATCAGCATCGTGAAATAAGTTATTTTATTTTTATACTGCCATTTACAAAAAATAGCTTTAAAGCAAATGGACTCTAAATCAGATTCAGAAAGAGCTTTATTAGCTGTTTAAGCTGGAGATGACATGGGGGGAGGACTGTTTTTATGTCTAGATGTTCAAATGCACAGAGATCTGTAACTTCTGCTTGAGGGGAGAACTGCAAACAAGTTTTGGCCGTGGGGAGAGGGCTCTGTGATGATGTTTTCTTCCCTTTTTATTCACTCTGGAGTTGTACAAGTCCTGAAAGTTGGACAGGTGTACAGCAATTCTCATTTTAGCTTTCCTAACAGTTCCGTCTTCTTAAATCTGATTTGCTAGCTGACATAAAAAAATAAAAAATAAAAAAAAAAAACAGACAGTTATAGAAGAGCACAGAACTGATTCAGTAACACTTGAGTAAAACCATCTGTGTCATCTGCGTATGTGGAAGGTTGATCTTTTTCAGTTGTGGACACATCAACATACAAACTTTGCTGTTATAAGAAAATATATGATTCTGTGCTCAGAATGCAAACTCAGATTTGTTCTGTGATTTTTCATTCTTCTATTTCATGAAGTTTATCTCTTCTTTACAATCCACTCCAGAGGTCTGTAACCTGTTCTGAGGAAGAACACTTCCTTTAAAACGCACGTTACTGAACTTTTCCACCAACTACTTCATGACCTCAAAGGCAGTGTGATTTTTTATCCTTTCCTCTTGAGGCGGAGAGAGGGCGAGGGTTATTCATTCGTGCTTAGCTGTGTATTGAGTTTGATGGATAAGCCTCATAAGCATTGATGCTAACACTCAGGTGCACCCTCCTTCTCTCTCTCGCTCTGGTTCTTCACAGATCATAGAGCATCCTTTTTCTTACACTCACTCTGTCTCTCACACACACATTCTCCCCCTTAGACCCCCTGCTGGGTTCACTTTGTACGACATCCATCAAACCTAAACAAGAGGGGTCATTCAGCTGGCAAATAACCTTCACTCAGCTACAGCAGTGAGCAAGCTGTGGATAAAAGACTCACTGCTAGTGCAGGCCAGTGGACTGAGTTAGGCCTTGGGAAGAAGTTGCTCTTTTGTGGTGATGATGGATCAGCTTCTTTCCTAATTTAAGTGATGATTCTAATTCTTAGTTTTGCATGATTAAATGAATGGATGATGATTAATTTCATTATTAATGGCTGATTCAGTGACTTTAGAGCTGAACTGTGCATCAATGCACACTGCTTTACAGCCAGATAGAAAGATGGCAGTGCGGTGATGGCTTGAGTCTGTTGAATGGTGATTTAACGCTACGTTGTCACTTATGTGAGACTCAATGCTATAAATTAAATAAACAATGTCCCCATCTTTTACTCTCACAATGAGCTTATCATACTCGTTTGGCTAAATTAGTAGGGCCTTGTGGTTGCGATGTGGCAAATGCAGAAGGAAGCACGGGATCCATTCATAAAAACTGAATTTACTGTATAACGCAGAATTTCATGCAATGTCTTTTTGATGATTAAATAAAAAACATTAAATCAAATCGCAATATAGACTACTAGAATATTCATGATCTGCATGTTCATTTGACTACCAGAAACACAACACAGAATTTGTGAAAAAAAAAAATATATATATATATATATATATATATATATATATATATATATATATATATAAATATATATATACATTATTCATTATTATTATTTGTTCATTTTAGATGTTTACATTTGTAAAAGCTGTGCTTCCTGCATAAACCCCGCCCTGTTGGTTTGGCATAGCTTGCTTGTCCTACTTTGTTTATTTCCTAAATTCAAGTTAATATAAATATAAAATATGTTTATGTATATATATTCGGTTTATATACTGTATTCTATATACAAAACCAGTTAAAAATTTGGATGCACGAATAGGAAGTGTGTACTGTTATCCTATAATATTGGCCGATATATCGATAGCTGTCTTTTTTCCCTAATATCGGTATCAGCCCTAAAAAAAATAATAATAAAAAAAATAAAACATATTGGTCGTGCTCTACCTTATGACCACACCATGATTGCATAAATTCATAATAATGCATAACTGACATCATCATCACCACTGAGTTACCAATTCTTGGTTTAGTTACCAAGAAATTTTGAGTTACTTATAATGGTTTGCAACGAGGCTATAAAAGTGGACTAGTGAGTAGATGAGTTTACCTATTCAGTGTGATGATATCGTACACCAAGCAACCAATTAAGAGACTTAAACCATATAGCAACCACCATTATCAAAACACGTAAAAGCTTACAATACTGGGGGGTATTGCTGGTGTAGAATAAACATCTGAGCTTGTGTTAATTTCAGACTTTATTTCAGGCATTTAATCAAAAAATGTAATAATAATAATAATAATAATAATAATAATAATAAAAAGACTTCAGGAAGTGCAAAAATGCACTTTCCAAGTTTTAGGACTCATTCCTGCAGCACTCTTTTTATGAAGTGCCTATAATCTGAAAGCACAAACTTTAGAGAAAATAGTTAGTATAGATTGGAATAGAATAGAATAGAATAGAATAGAATAGACAATAGTAACTCCTATGGAAATGTGTATATTTAAAAAGGGACACTTGTACATCTGAAACTCCCTCAATATAAGGGGCACTTAGGCTTTCCATCATATTTTGTGGCCCAAAGATGAGAAAAACTGAGAAGCACCACATCTTTTCAACTACAATAGCCTAATATGCCCTATAAGGCAACGTACTATAGTTTGCTGCATTTTCCAGGCCACAAAGATCTTGTCACATAATAATTATTTAAATATAGTCATGCGTTATACATCTAAAAACTCTATATGGAGTTCAACGAACTGGGCCTGATAGAAAATGACAGGTTGCTTCTGGTCCTGTCAACAATAATATATGACCCACTCAAGCCTGCAGAGAAAGAGTTCAGTAGCAGATCAAATTCATAAGCCCTGAATATCATTCCATCCACTCTAATTAGACGAATAACAATGAATTAAATGCTAAAGCCCAATTGAGAAATCCCTTGAGGGAACAGGTCAATGAGTCACAGCACTGGGAAGAGCACCAAACATCATCATCATATTTCCTGTCTAAAGCAGTAGTACTTGAAGATGTCTTTTCCTTTAGCAGAACCTGTGACTCAAATGAGCACGAGGGCAGAAATCATTGTATGATTATTAATGGAAAAAGATTATGCATACAGGGGTGAGGGATTATTTAGCGACCTTCACAACACTAATTGAAACAAGTATGGAGACTCGGCGGCAGTGTAATCAACTAAAACACGGGATCATTAATCACTATAAATAGCGCTGTCACAACACAAGCATTAGTATTATCCACCTCTTTTGTTTGTATGCTCGGTTCGGACGCTCGGTAAATGTCCGGTGCTGAGGTTAATGAGAGTCGAAGCGGCATTTAAACGGCGCCGCTGATCGAACGGGTGACGTTCATTTGCAGCTAATGTGAATTGATGCACTTCTGATGAAGTTAGTAACAGGCTTGACACCCGGAAGAGTTCAAGTCTGTCGGACGTGGAGCTTTCCTGATATTCCTCATGAGAGGGTAAAGGATATTATTAAGCGTGAAAGAAAAGTACTTTTCTCTTAGTGGTCTTTTGACTGGTGTGGCAGCTGTGCAAAGATTAATCAACGCCAATTGAGACTTTGTAATGTGGTTTGTGATGTGTGAACTTGAGACTAATCACGTGGAGTCGTTTTCCAGAATATGATCTTTATAAATCAAATTAATGATAGACTGTCTATTTACATATTAAACAGTTATTTAAAATTGTTATTATGTTTCACAATAATATAATGTTTGCTTTATCTTTCATCAAATGAATGCAGCCTTGACGAGTATAAGTCTGACCCCAAACCTTTGAAATGGCATACAGTCATGGCCAGAAGTTTTGGCAGTGCCATAAATGTTGTGTTTTGCAAAGTTTGCCGCTTAAGCTGTTGTAGTGTTCATTCACATTGTTTCTAGTTTATTGTGTAGCATGATCAGATGCATTTTAAATAATTGCTAAAAGCTTCGTTGGCCAAAAAAAAAATAAAAAAAAAACATTCCACTGTTTTTTGGTCCTGACACAAAATGACCAGCTAACATTAACTGACTAATTATATCAGCAGCACGTGTGAAAGTGTTTTAGTACTAGTCAGGTGAAATCTCTATCATACTAATTAGATTGTAAGAGCAGATTGATTGTTTTAAAAGGAGGGAAGAAGCTCTTCCAATCATTGTGTTCTTCTTGTTAGCAATGGTTACCTCCAAAGAAACACGTGCAGCCATCATCACTTTGCATCAAAATGGCCTCACATGTAAGGAAATTGCTACAAAGAATATTGCACCTGAAAGAACCATTTACTGGATCATCAATAACTTCAAGGAGAGTGGTTCGACTGCAGTGAAGAAGTCTTCAGGACGTCCCAGAGTGTCCAGCAAGCGTCAGGACCATCTCCTCCTGAGAATTCAGCTACAGAATCATGTCTCCATGTGCAGAGCTTGCTCAGGAATGGCAGCAGGTTGGTGTGAGAGCATCTGCATGCACAGAGAGGACAAGACTTTTGGACAATGGCCTGGTGTCAAGAAGAGCATCAAAGAAGCCACTTCTTTCTAAGAAAAACTTTAAGGATAGACTGAAATTCTGCAGGAAGTACAAGGATTGGACAGCAGAAGACTGGTGCAAAGTTGTTTTCCTTGGAAGCTTCCTTCCAACTGTTTGGGACATCTGGAAAATTCATTGTTTGGAGAAGAATAGGTGAATGCTACCATGAGTCCTGTGTTGAGCCAACAAGGAAGCATCCTGAGACCATCCATGTGTGGGGTTGCTTTTCATCCAAGGGAGAGGGCTCTCTCATAATTCTGCCATGAATAAAGAATGGCATTTAAACATCCTGCAAGAGCGACTTCTTCCAATGATCCATGAGCAGTTTGGTGATTTATCCATGCATGATGGAGCACCATGTCACAAAGGAAGAGTGATGAAGAAGTGGCTGGAACATCAGGCCAGGCAACTCCCCGGATCTCAATCAAGAACTTGTGATCAGTCCTCGAAAGGCGAGTGGACAAGCAGAAGTCCACAAATTGTAATCAACTCTGAGAACTAACAAGGCAAGAATGGATCGCCATCAGTCAGGATTTGGGCCAGTACCTAATATCCAGCATGCCAGAGCGAATTGCAGAGGTTATGAAGAACAAGGGTCAACACTGTAAATACTGACTCGTTATATATTGTTTTTTGCCAATAAAAGCCTTATTTAACTTATTACATGCATATCCTTGTTTTTCAGTATATCATACAAACCGAAACATTTCTAGAAAAATAATCTACAAAGAGCCATGAAAAAACAACAACAAAAACAATTCATCGGAGAGTGTAATGACTAAAAAAGGTCATCCGCCCCCATTCTTTTTAAGGAATTGTGTTTAAAAAATAAATAAAGGATTCTAACCTACAATTATACTTTTTAAACTTTCAATTAACCTTGCACAAGGGTGTTGTCACTTCCATCAGCCTTGGATTAAAACCAGTTGTTTATCACATACCTGTGAACAAAGAACCCTGTTGCATTGCATGCATCACTTAGAAGGTTAAAACACAATTATTAAATTTACAGCTAAACTATTGATAATTACATACTTGAACACACAGATTTCCCATTTAATAACAAACATTTCATTAACCTACACCAAACACAAGGGAATTTACATAAACCGTTACTGAAGGTGGATGCTATTACAGAGCTAAGCATTGTTTTTTTAATTGCTTTGCTAATTAAAGCAATTAATGCATGAATTAGAGGATGGGGATATGATAATTACACATCAACCTCAGAATACTTAATTGTGTTGTTTAGTTTAATCTTTCTTAGAAGTTCAATTAACCTAAGTTAGCGTAGGCTCACTTTGCAAACTCTTGATGGTTTTTGTCTTGAAAACAAATTGGATTATAAAACATTGGCCATGAACAAACTCACTAATAAATTGCTGGAGTCAGATGCACATTGCTAGGAGACTGATGGTCACTCAGATAGCTAACAGAAAAGATTCGCTGGTGCTGATGAGTGATGTCACTGTCACTGTGGCAACCTTTCTGATACTGATTCACAGTGAGGACTAAACTACCCCATCGTTGCGCATCATTAGCCGGCCTCATGGAGAGACACGTCTGGTCCGCTTTAGTTGATAACTCCTGTCACTCCAACAAGCGGTCGCAATCATTCTCCACACTGATGGTGCTGGTGTTTGTCTTTGTTAAAGGTGAGTCAGTGGAGACCTGAAGATGGTGCACCCTTGACCCATACTCGAAACAGATGGTGTTTCTTCCACAAAATCAAATAAATAGAACTGTAATGTTTTGAATTCACTGATTAAGGCTATCCTTAACTTCTCTCATTCTAGTGCATGGATGCAAATTAATCAAAGGAATTACAGTAAGGGAACAGGTTACCTAAAAATAAAAACCTGCTGAAAATGTACACACCACCAGGCCATCCAAGACGAGATTGGAAATGGATTTTGAGAAATTTAGCTTTTATTTCTCTTTTTTTTTTCATGGGAGAAAGCAATATTATGGATAGAGGACTCACATTTTAGGTTAGAAGTGACGAAGTGGTAAAAAGTCTTAATGGTGGATTTGTTTCTTCAAATCCACAGCTTTTCACTTTCACAAGACGTTAATTGATGGAATATTCGTGTGGATTACTGGGATTCTTTTTCAGCTGTTTGGATGCTCATTCTGATGGCACCCATTCACTGTCAATGTGCATTTTCATTTTTGGGTTAACTATTTCTTTAAACTAGAGCACATTCTGCTTAAAACCTCTCCTTGAGAAACTACTGGACTCAGGGTTAATATTTAGCAATAAGAGCAGACACAGAAATGAGTTCTCGCTCCAGGAGTGAAACATTATGCCTCCGTCTGCTGGATCCAAGGACACAGCCACCTCTTCCGCTCAGCACGGATGGGTGTTAATGAAGCTTACAATAGGTATACTGCCTTTCAGTCTGATTTAAGATACACAGTGTTTTTTTGTTTTTTTTACCACATTTCCAAGGACTGATGTTTGAGGTTCAAAAAAAGCACCTACGAGTTGAAGAACAGGCCTGATGTCTAACTGCACTTCTATTTGAATTAACTTGTTGCTCTGAAAAAATAAATAAAAATAAGGATGAGCTGTTGAGAAGAGTCCATGACCTTTATCATAAATGTTTAAAAGAAATAGATTAATCCTAAAATACTGAAATTACAACGCTACGACAGAATACAAAGCAGAAGTAATTCGTGAACTAGCTATAAATGCACTGCTGTCGCCATCACGTGGTTAAAAAATATAAACGCACATGGAGGACCAGATCAAATGCTTTTTAGTGATTAGACACAGACACATAGATAAAAAGAGCACAGTTAGTATAAAGAAAATATATTTTACTGACTTAATCGGAGGCAAAAAATGGTCCACACGGTAATATCTATTTTGAGGACATATTTTTGCTTTTAGCATGTAATGAATAATAATTTTTAGTATATACAAAATTAAAAAAAAAAAAATATTAAAAGAGCACACACAACAGTCGTACTGTACAGACTGAGGCACATGAAAGTAGGTCAAACAAGGCAAATCAAACTAACACATTAATCATATGTACAAGTTTATATACAATGCATTGTGCAGTTTTTTCTTCTCAAACAGGGTCGACTCGGTCATAGATGAAATTTAGACTGCTCATCCTTGACTAGTGCTGTTTTCAGAAGCCTAAAAGAACAAACAAAGATGGAAGTTAATGAAATGGGGAAAAAAAGATTAAAAAGTGGTAAATTGTATATTTTAAGGCCTTTAAATGGAACACTTTCTTTTAAAGAGTTCAGTAGTGACAAACAAACGTTGAAAAGTGGAAATATGCCCATCTAGCCTAATATTACCGGCTTACATAAATATAGAGTAGTTGGTTAAAATTATTCCACTGGCAGAAATTGAATAGTGTTTTTTTTTTCCTTATCAAGCAAAAACATACCTTGCTTCTATAGAGAGCATTTTTACCAAAACTCCCAGATGCTCATCAGGAGTGAAACATTTCAGAAATTCGCACTTTAAAATGCTGACTAGTCAGACATAACCTAATTTCTCAGGTCACTGACAAGATAATTAACAGGCTATTCGTGATTTGGTATCAATCTAATATCAGGGAGAGTGGATAAAACCAGTGAGCGGAGAGAGACTGAAACACGACTGTGTCACTGACCTTGAATGAGTCCGAGGCTCTTCTGAGCTCTTTGATGACTGATGACAGGGCTTCGGGGTTGATCCCCTGCTCACAGAGACGGACACATATCGACAGAGACTCCATGTCCAATCCCGTGTTCAACAGCCTTGACATCTCAAGGAGAACTGGAAATGTGATTTATGAGAATGATTGTGTTGTGTAACGGTAAACCAGAACCGTTAAAGATACCGACTGAAATCACATTCATTTTAAGTTACGTTACTTCCAAATCGTCAAGGATTCGTTCACTAACGAACCGATATGTTTGGAAACAACATTTTAAAGAGTATATCTTTGTTCTAAATATTTAACTCTTACCATCCATAGTCTCCCGGACAGCGTTCATGTTTGCGCTCGCAGGACTGGCCATGATGCTATCGTGCTAAAGCTATTAGTTATTAATTTAGTGATTGACTCACACAACCCTGACAGTTTCTGATAGTCCCTGGTGTCTTTCAACTATTTGCAAATTAAAAACCGGGCGAAGTCACAAATTCTGCATTAAACAGTATAATATAATAAAAAATGAGTTTTGTTCACACCTCGCGCTTTCTGTTGCGGTAATCCTATCAATAAAGTTTTGTTTTGGGCGCGTGAAAGGAAGTTACGTCTAGACGGCAGGTCGCTCGTTCTCGTCCACTGATTGGTTGTTTCGCGAGTTCTGCTGAACTGTGATTGGCTAGCACCTCTTGAGCGAAAATTAAACCAGACGTTAGAGCCATACAGAGATCACTGTTGTGCTGGTTTGAGTTTCGTTGCGTTGTAAGTTAACGTTATTGATTAAGAACATTTATCACCCGTTTTTGTCTTTTTAAACACCTGTAAAGACTACAGACTAAAAATACGATCAGGAATCCTTGATCAATGCTAATGAGATGCAGTGATATATAACCAAACAGAAAGCTTACCGCTCTAGTTTGTTGATGCTCTGAAGGATCTCCAGTCTTTCACTCATCTCCATTCTTACTAAAGCTCTACTGGACGCCGGTTTTAAGATGGGAGACATAGCAGAGATTCACATAACACCCGCGACTCCCGGAAGACCCGCTATCCTGAACCCGTTTGAGAGCCCAAACGACTACCACCGTCTGCACGAGCCCCTGGTGCCCAGCCCGTCCGTGTTCACGAGCTCCTCGAGCTCCTCCGCGGTGAGTGACTCTGCGTGCGAGGGGGAATCATAAAAACCGAGAGGAAAACTAATTTCTTCTTGTACTGTTTGTTGTAGACACCAGCCAAGTTCAAATGGTCCATTGACGAAATGGCAAATTTACTTCCTGTGGAAATAGACGCAGAGGACATTCACCGCCAGGCTGTGTTTCTGAGCCAAGCCAGGTAACTGTTATTGCTGTTAGGATGTTTATATGTAAGTTAGTGCTTTACAACGGTGTCGGTATGAAATATCTGTTCATATTCTCATGATATTTACTCGGCTGTGTTTTAACACATCAAGGGCAGATGCTGAGATTGAGGAAAAACGGCAGCACGCAATTGAACAGGTAAACCTGCTTTACATCCCCATACACGAAACAGTGACTCTCCATGAAAGCGTTTTATTTTTACTTAAGAGAAAGATGCGTCATTCAGCTATTTTCGTTTTTACAGTTTTTCACTAAAGGTGCAATTGTTCCGTCTCCATGGGGGCCACCGGCAGCGAAACAATCTGTAAAAATGCCACATCAGAAAAGTAAGTCATGACACAAAAGAGAGAGAGAGATGTTTTCATGCCACTTGATTACATCCAAAGTAGTTCTTAGATATTAAGTTAAACTGTCTCATTTTAGGTCCTTTGTCCCCACTGGTCACAGAGGAGCTTCAGTCTTCAAAGAAAATAAATGGTTTGTTCTGCAGCTCTGAGACAAAACTCATAAATGATCACCACTGTAAATTATTTAGAATAACTGGCCTTTGCTTGTGTGTGTTTTAGCTATCTGTCAGACGGTCCTCTCTCTACCTGTGGACTTCAATCTTGAAAAAGTTCTGGGTAACCTTTTTTATGAATTATTACTTCATTTCAAAATGAAGGAAAACATTATTTAGAATACACTACCGTTCAAAAGTATGGTTTCAGTAAGATTTTAATTTTTTTGGGAAATTGATTTTATAAATTTTTTCACTGTTGCATTAAGTTGATCAAACGGTAAAGACATTTTTAATGTTACAAAAGATGTAAAAAAAAATGTTAAATGTTAAAATGTAAAGATGTTAAAAAAGAATAAATGGTGTTCTTTTGACCATTTTAATATGAACAAAAACAACAAATTTAAAGCGACACAACTGTTTTAAACAAGCTGCAAGAATGATTTCTGTAGGATCATGTGACATTGAAGACTGGAATAATGACTGCATAAAATTCAGCTTTGCATCAGAGGAATCAATTACATTTTAAAATATTTTTTGCATAGAAAGAGAAGTTAAATTGTAATAATGTTTCGTAGTATTAATGTTTTTACTGTAAAATGCACCCTTGATGAGCAGAAAAGTCTTTTAAAAAACACTTCCATAGTGTGACATTCTATATCTCTATTAAAACTATTTTAATCACCATTTTTTCTTTTTTTCTTTTTCTTTTTAATACTGTGTATGCATAGTTTATATGACCTGAGATTAAATATGAGTCCTTTTGAGAACTCATATCAGGGGAATTCGTAATGACAATAATATAAATTATAAGTAAATAGTGAAAATCTCACATGGTTTAATTCATATTAAAACATGTCTACAAGCTTTTTTTTATTCAATGACTACTGAAATCCATATCTAGATGCCCTCCACAAAATCCTGAGAGTGAGTTTGACAGAGTACAATATTCGGTTAAATACAGAAAGGTTCAGAATTCAAATAAATTGAATCATCTTCTTAAATTTTAGAGTGTCAGATCTTGTCTATTGATGATTTAAACGTGGCAGATATTAGCATGCTTTTCTTTGCTAGGGTACATATTCAGATTAACTTGAGAATTTCCTTTCTGTTGTACCAGGTGATTACTACAGGACAGAAGAGTTAACCGAGCAGGTGCAGGAGAGCCTCAGCTCCTCTTCATTGCGCCGGAAGCTGTTTCTCGATGGCCATGATAGTGGCTCGGAGTCCTCTACCCCTTCCAGCCCAGACAGATATACCCACAGCGTCCCTCCCAGCAGTCGAGAGATGATGTCTTCTGTTATCGTCTCTCCACTTCAGTGTGGCATTCCAACTGGGACGCCCTTGTCTGTACGTACCAGATCATAGATGATGAAACCACACTCTGGTGGACCAATAACCTATGGATCGAGGGTACTTGATATCTGAGATCTTTTAAATTTAACACGGTTTTATCCATAATCCTCAGGGCCAGTTTTCTTCCAGTCCCATCCAAGGCCAGTGTCGAGCACACAGTCTGGGCAGTGTCGCAAGTCCCATGTTTTCAGAGAGATCATCGCCTGCTTTCAAGTCTCCTATTCTGTCACCCATCAGACTTCAACATTCTGTGACGCCTGGATCAGGTATTTGTATTTTATTTATTGTTGTATGTATGAGTATAAATGCAAATACAGAGGTTCCCAAACCTTTTTTTGTCAGCTGAATCCCTTAGACATAACATTTTTACTTGAAGTGGCACTTGTCATTTCTGTATTAATTATTAGCAATAATTAATAATTAGCTTTTCACCAACTCATAGACCCCGCTTGGGGAAACCTTGGATAACTATATGTGAAGTGCTATACAACTTTGTCTTTATAGGTGAGAGGAAAAGGCTGTCGTTTCTGTCCCCCGACGGCAATCCCATGGGCAGCTCAGACATGGACCTGAACCAATGTGGAGAGAGCCCATTGGTGGAGGGTTGTTCCCCTATTCGAAGCTGCTCCCCCTTTCAGTCCCGACCTAGAGACAGAGCCTGCATGTGGGCCTCTCCTACTCACCTGTCCCCTATCCTCCAGGACAAGGAGAACTTCCATCCCAATGAACCTTTACCTACCATGGACCTGGACGCTAACTCAACAGGACCTCATGCTCCGAGAGAAGGACACCAATCTGGGGGAAGTGAGTCTGAGGCCTCCGTGGCTGTCTCTGAGCAGATGGATCAAGACGAGCAGTTCATGAAGGACGCTGGAGGAAATGATGAGACTGACATAAGGGGAAATGAGGATGAGGTCATCAGCAGGAGCAGAGAAGAGTCCTGTGGTTGGGTTCCTGAAGAGGATACTGCGTCGTCACCAGTGAGACTGTCCAGCTCTCGAACAGGCAGTGTGCCTGACGCTGAAAGTACACACATGTTTGTATCCCTGCTAGCGGAAGGAAGCATTACACCCTACGACATTAGCATGCAGGTTAGTATTCTAGTATGAGTCCAAATTTTTTGTAGTACCACCTCAGTTCAGGTTCCAAGTGAACCGTAAACGTACCGTACCAAAACGTGACGTGGCCGGAGAGAATCTTCACTAAATGAGTCACTAAATTTGCAACACCAACACAACAGAACCGCTAGATTTAAATCTGCACAGCCAGCGAAGGATTGCACGCACCTTTTTTAACAACCCAAAAATGGCTGTTTCGTTGTTTGTTGAGGAAGCACAGACGTTGCTCTCGTAATCCAGCGAGAGCTTGATGGGGCGACGTGG
The DNA here is from genome assembly GCF_023724105.1 of Carassius gibelio. NCBI lineage: Eukaryota > Metazoa > Chordata > Actinopteri > Cypriniformes > Cyprinidae > Carassius > Carassius gibelio. Next base: position 21,848,888 of record NC_068371.1, read on the forward strand.
AATAAAAACGTTTTTTGAGCAATGGAAAAGCGATATAAGTAGCCTCTAAAGTCTAAACATTACACAACTAGACGAAGAGTCTTTCCAGCAGTAGTCCAGCAGGTGTAGCTGACATAAAACCACTGCGAAACTTGCTGTTGGCAGCTGCTGGTTTACTGAATCTCTTTAGCAATAAGAATATATATGCTGTATCTATTCATTATTATTATTATTATCATCCTTTTAAAATATTAATATTTAATATTATATAATTCTAAAAATGTATGCTTATTTCTAAAGCACTAACTTTAAGATTGATCTCTCTTTCTGTATAAAATGTATTATCATTAATATTAAATGTATTTAATATATTACAATTATTTGTTTATTTCTAAAGGACATACTTAAAATGTGTTTAAAGTTTGCTGTAGATAAAGTATACATTTCAAAACCTTTTATTTACATGCTTTTTTTTTTTTTTTTAAGTAGCACTATTTAATGAGTAATATGTAATTATTACATTGTTACTGTACTGTTACTTTAGGTTTATGCTTTATACATTTTGCAAGTTTTTATGTTGGAATTGTGAACTACATATTTGAGCTGATCTTTAGGTTTAATCTGTCCCTCGTGTCCTCTGCAGGTGGATAGCGGTTATAACACTCACTCGGTGTGCACCACCAGCCTAATGGACACCCTCAGTTCAGACAGCCAGAGTAAAGACTTGCTGGACACACACACTGCTGAAGAGGGTGTACCTTTCGCTAGATACACTAAACCAAAGGTATAGTCTCTCTCACTCATTCACTCACTCACACACAACGACGAGAAAAAAAACCATCAGTCACTCTGTAACCAACTCACATTTTAATACCTCATTCAGCTGTATTGTGACATTAGTTTTTTAGTTTTGCACACTCAAACTATTCACTTCATTATAGTTTGTACTTGATGATAGTATGCACTGTGCTTAACCACACTAACAAATGTTTTGTCCTGTAGTTGCTCATCCTACCGCATTGAGAACAAAGGACAGAACAGGCACTTTAAACACTCTTACCCCCAAAGATGTGGAGGAGACGCAGGGCACATTGACACATCAAGCTGGATGGTGCTCATATGAATGCTGAATACTGTGGTTTTACTGTCTGAGCCTCATGAAAAAGTTTTTGTACTGATTAATCTACAGTATTATTTATTCTTGCTCCAAAAATGAAATAACTTTGGGACTGAGAAACTTGAATTAGATTGAAGATTATGTATAGGTTTTACTGATTGTGAAATGTTGCTTTCCAATTACTTAAAAGAGGGTGGCAGGTACGTAACCATTTCCTCTAGCTGTTTTTATAGGGCCTTTTTTTAAGATTTTAAATTTTAAGTCTTAAAATTTATTAATTAATTAATCACTAACAAACCTATGGGGATACCACAATGCAGACATATTATGGCAACGTTTATCTGAATTGTAATAAAACGTCTGGATTAAAGTGGTGTCCTTTTATCTGCTTGGAATTTCTTCTTACAATGACATCAGACTTCATTTTTGTTGTTATCTAATATCAATCTCTAAGCCAAAGGCATCACAGTGGAATATACCATTGTTTCTGTACACAGCTGATCTAAACTAGTCCAATCCATTTAATGTACTCACAGCTTATGTGCTTCACAGTTCTTAAAGGGAGCAAAATGGATTTAGCACAGGTTTGCATAAAAGTTTTTATTTAATTTTTTTGGAATGCTATTCATGCCACAATATTTATGGTTCCGTTGTGATGGAAAATCTGAGAATTTAATGATTTCTAGGCCTAAAAAGGTTCGAATTTAATAAAAAAAAAATCATGTATTTTACTTATTCTGTGCTATATGCAAATGCTCAGGTTATTTATCTATGCATGCAATATATATTATTGGCTGTATCAAGTAATTCTATACAATCAAATCTGATTCTACACAAATTGCCAGTGGCTTGGATTCTCTTAAAAGCTTGTGATAATCCATTGAACTCCATAATGTGTTCACGTGGATTGTATTAGAAGTAGTTTTCAGACAAATTTCACATCACATCACATAATCACATAAGTTTCAACTTCAGAGTTAAATTTTGGGGTTTGGCATTTTGGTTTTAAGTCGCAGAAATTCATTGATCAGAAAGTGTGGCAACCCTGAATACAACAGAAGTTATTTTGCTTAAATATAACACTTATCTCCCATTTTAAATGATTGTATTCACTGGACAAAAAAAATGTAACTGAAAAATAGAATTTTTTTTTTTTTTTTTTTTTTTAGTCCTTAAAAATCCTTTTTAAAACATTCTCTTTTCAATAAGTCTCAGATTTGTAGGGTGAAAGAATATTATAGCTCAAATACAATATAATAATTCCACAGTTTGTCTTAGACAAAAAAAAAAAAAAAAAAAAAAATACTGCATTAGCAAGTTCAAATCTAGATAAAAGCAAAAACAGTACTGTACACTGATTTAAAAAAATACTTTAATACAAATTTGCCAAATTGTTGTGTAATAAATCCCTTAATTATCCTTAATAATGGTCAGGATGATATTAAATACCTTCACTTCATGTCAGAGTCTTGATCGACATAAAGAGGTTTATTTAGCGATAATGAGGTGCTTATTAAACAATCATATAAACTAGTTCAAATTCTTACTGTAAGAAGAAATGAGACATTCAGCCAATCACAACGCACTGGATAACTGGCCAATCAGAGCACACCTCACTTCTCAGAACAATGAGCTATGCATTTCAGAAAAGCGGGGCATATAGGAGAATTAATAATGTACAGCAGGGTTATTCAAATTTTTTCCTGGAGGGCCAATGCGCTGCAGAGTTTAGCTCCAACCCTGATCAAACACACATTCGCATGCTAATTAGTGTCTTCAGGATCAGAGATATTCGCCAACAACATGAACTCCTCCACGATAGAATTAGTCTCCCTGGAGAAAAAATGTTAAAGTTTTTAACTTCCAGAATCCAGACAAAGGCAGTTTGGGGAAAAAGAAGGGATTATATTTCACAATCAGTTCTTTAAACTGCAGATCTATAGGGTCGTGAGTCTCGCTGTCGATATGGAAACAGCGCCCTGAAAAATTAGTATAATAAGCAACTCTTTCAAACTGGGTCAACGTTAAAGGTTAAAGACTGTTTCATGATAAAACTGTGTTTCAAAATTATTGAATTTATTCTATTTAAATGGAAATACCCTTTTGCAATCCTCCGGCTCTTTAAGATCTTGGCCAGCCAGTTAATTCCCCCAGGCTCTTCGTGATGTCATCATTCATAGTGGTGTCATCAATCCTCATCTGAGCTTCGGCGTATGTAAGGGAGGCCTTACGTGATAAAATAACAATTCCTTACAGTGCACATTCCATCATAAACCATCAGTTTAAATATCATTTTTGAAACTTCAATGTAGCAAACCTTGGAGTTAATGATGCTATTGAAGTGAGCTCTGATGATTTCAGCATTGTGGTTCTTCTCCAAAATACAAGAGTATGCTAACCTAAAGGTGGAAGTGCTCATTAGACAGTGAAGGTTTAAAATGATAGTTACTATGTAAATATATAATAAAACGTGTACACAAAGGGTAACCAACTGAGTGATAATAGTTATGCTAGGAAGCACACCTCTCGACATTGGACCGCAGAGAACACAAGTTGGAACTCAGACGTTCAGGAACCATGTCAATTCTCCGTGAAATGAAATGACAAAATTTACCATGATAATTAAAAGAAAGTTATACATAGAAAAACACGAGACGATTAGAGGTTATATTCCTAATGAGGAACTACAATTACTGTGGATAGATCATCATTAACAACTCTAATAATTCTTTTTATTATTATTGTTTAAGCCTACACTAGCTTTCACAAGTTTGGGGTTGGTAAGATTTTGTAATGTTTTTGAATGAAGTTAAAACAAAGCTGTGTTTCTTTGATCATTATCATACAATGAATTATAAAATGGCCGAATAAAATGGCTGACATCTGCAATGTGAACACCAACACAACAGCACTAGTACATTCTCTTTACATTGTGATGATTTATGCAAGCTGCTATACCTCCAGGTTTCCATTCTCCAGTTCCCGACAGTGAAGAGGATCATCAATATCCGTACAGCCAGAAGGATCCACACTACATACGCAGAGGGGTCTAAGATCTGCTCTGATCTTAAAATTCTGATAAATTTCAAGCCTTGAGCATTTCAACAGTTATCGTGAAACATTCCCGCACTACAAAGTCTTTCAAAATGCATGACTACTTCAGCTCCTCAGTAATGCTCCAGGGCATCTTGGGTAGGAAGCTAAGACCCTGAGAGACATCCAGAAAAGGAATACAGTGACCTCAAAAGGATCGGTGGATTCCAGCATCCAGGCTTCCAGACTCATGTTTAAAACTTCTTAATAAAAATACAGAAAAGGTTGCTTTTAATACACATTGAGCACGATTTAAAATATTAAACTCAAGTCTACAAAAAAAAAAAAAAAACATCTCTGCAAACATCTGTTGCTTAAAACTCATTTCTAAAAAATTTAGACTGTACATCATTGACACTTACATTTGGGTATTTGGGCATTTAGGCCAACCAGAGGTGCCTTGTTGCCTGGGGTCGAAATTCAAAACAGTTCATTAATACAATAAATCAGACCGATCGTATTTGTTCAAGAAAGATTCTTAAAATGACTTAGCAGGCATGGATACAGAGAGCAAAATACATTGATTATATATAAAAAAATATTCTTATACTGTGTATTTATCGCCTCAGGACTATCTTCATACAGAGCTTTGTGGAAGATTTTTATTAAAAAGATTTTAATCAATCAAGTATAATCAATGTGAATCTAGCCATTTTTGTTGCTAGTTATTATTCCATTATAATCCTATAGGTTAAGTATACAAAGAAATATGCCTACGGGGCCAAACTGTACAGACCAGATGAGAAACATGTGGTCAAACATACAGACAGGGCCTTTGTCTATACCAAAGGAGGGGCCCTTTTAAAAGTAGTAAAATAATAAAATAAAATAATAATAATAATAAAAGTATTAAAATTGTAAACATAAAGAAAAGTTTGACTATTTGGAAACGCCCTGTATAGGGTATATAATGAGATGCCACCTAGCATCCGGGAGATCTTCTCACAGAGAACATCTCAGCTTTGTTTCTCTTTGAAAAAAAAACAAAAAAAACAATTGGATCATTATTGTAGTGATTAACATGTTTCTGGCATGTTATAGAGAGGGTATAGAAGATAATTATCCCCTTTAAAAGAACCAAATTTTGTTGCACACACATGTACATATTCTTGGACAACTATTCTAAGATTAATTTTTGACATAGTGGTTTAGTGAGCTTGATGTATCATTTTCTTGAATGAACTGGCCACCACAGAGTCCTGAACTTAACTCTATTGAAATCCTTTGGAAAATGATGGAGTCGACTTTGCAGAGTAGTTCAACTCTCCCGTTGTCAATATAAGATCTCAAATCAAGATCTTTCATCCATTCCGCAGCTTCATTTTTTTGTGGAAATCAATTTTTTTTTCCAGGATCATTTGATGAAGTTCAAATGAACAGCATTCATTTAAAAAAATGCATTTTCCAAGGAAAAAAGGTTAAATCAGTTCCAAGCAGGACAAAGTCACTGTCAAGACTGCCAGCAACGGCACCAGTAAGGGCAAGCAAAATCAACAGAGCTCAGTGTCTGAAACCGAGCTAGTGGTGAAGCACTGTTACCTCTTTGATCATTGACTGTGAGAGCATCCCACAGAAAGGCCTCCAGTTCCTCTTAATAACGCCCACCACTCGTCCAGTGGGCTTGAGCACACTAGAGTCTGATGGAACACTCTTCAGCTACAACACAACAGCAAGAAATCATCATACAGGTCAGACAAAATACACACAATATACTTTGCCAGAATGCACACAGCTGCCATAACAGAACCTTTCGGATTCAACTCCATGCTGACTTTGGAAACATTTGAATAATTATATGGTCAATCAAATGATCTTATGGGATTGATCTTACCTTATTTTCAGTCTCATTTTCGTCAGCATCAATTAACATCTGCGGAATTGAAAAGCTGTGTGTTTGTAAATAACAAATCCATCATAAAGATGTTTTTAATTACTTCCGGTTACAATACGGGGAAGTCGTGGCCTAGTCGTTAGAGAGTTTGACTCCTAACCCTAGGGTTGTGGTGTGTGTGTGTGTGTGCACTTTAGATGGGTTAAATGCAGAGCACAAATTCTGAGTCTGGGTCACCATACTTGCCTGAATGTCACTTCACTTTCAATACGAGTCCTCTATCCAAAATTTAGCTTTCTTCAATGAAGGAAGAATTATTATGGATTTTCAGCAGAAACAATGGTTAAGTTAAGAACTTACACTGTTTTTCATTTCACAAAACATTCATTGATTACTAAAGTCATAGAATATGGTGAGGTGTTTTTTTATCAGCTGTTTGAATGCTCATTCTGACGGCACCCATTCACTGCAGAGGATCCACTGGTGAGCAAGTGAGTAATGTAACGCTAAATTTCTCCAAGTGAAGAAACAAACTCATCTACATTTTGGATGGCCTGAGAGTGAGCACGTTTGCATCTTTGGGTAAAAAATGATCAATTACTGTTCTTTTTTAAATGCTAGCCTGCTTACCTCATTGATCTCCTCTCCCTCTCTATTTATGAACACCTTTCCCTCCAGATAGTTTTCTCTGTTGGCATGGAACGTGTTCTGAAGGAACAGTCTGCTCTTAATGCCACTCTGAATCCTGGATAAGGGCAGATGCTCTGGAAACAGAAACTTACTGCCAGTAATTTCATTCTATAATGAATCATGAAGGATATATCATAATAAAACAATAAAAATATATAAGAACTAAACACTTTCTTGATAACCCATCACAGTGCACACCCTTGATCATCAAATTGCAATGCAAGTCTGTCCATGAGTTTAGGGTTGCCAATCAAGCTCCTGATATACTCTTCACCTACACAAGAAAACAACATGCAAACAAAACCTGAATTCATTTTTGAACATGATAACATTTCACAATTATTCTGATATCCTCATATGAATGCTGTCAATTAAAAATGGCTAATTATAAAGTTATTACATGTGAAAATGTGACACTACCATTCAAATATTTTGGGGTGGTAAGATTTTATATTTGTTATATTGTGAAATATTATTACATTTTAAAATAGCTATTTTCTATGTGAATATATTATAAAATGTCCTTTATTCCTGTGATGCAAAAAAATAAAATAAAGTACTGTCCCAAAAGTTTTGAATGGTAGTGTATAAAGGGAAAAATAATGCACAAAGCCTGTTTTTATATTATTATTACTAGAACTTTTTACATGTGCATGTGCTGATCATGCAAACAAACATCCAATCGGGACCCAGAATCAGGTGCAAGACAAGTGTTCTCAAGAGTGATCATGCAGGTAGGCAGCCAATGAGGACACAGGATTTTAGAGTTTAATTATTATTATTATTATTATTATTATTATTATTATTATTTATTAGGATGTCAGAGTTTAATTCAAGATGGTACAGTATATTAAACATATGAAAAATAAGCATCCAGTACATAATTCGAAAAAACAAGTATTGTGCATCATAGGGAATAATATTCTGAATATTTTACAGTTGGTTTGATTCCTTTATCTCAAATAGTGTCAGAGTTTAATTTAAGTGGACACAGTATATAAAACATGAAACACATCGACTCAGTACTGTATATAAAAACAATTAAGACATAATAATAAAATAAAAAAACCTTGTGCATTATAGGGAATAATATTCTGAATATTTTACAGTTAGTTTGATACCTTTAGATCAAATGGTGTTGTCGTTTAATGGATTTATAGTATTGCATACATTAAAAGTTGTAAAATGATTATAAAACACATAAATGGTAATTCCAAAAGTGGAGTTTTGTGCAATAACATGGATGTTTTTCTGAACATTTTATTATTGGTTTTACATTATAATGACACGTAGTTAAATTGTTTAATTAATTTAAAAGGTTATTTTTTTGTCCCGAGAAAATAAGCGTTGTGCAGTGTAAAGGGCATATATTTATGACTATCTGAGTTAGTTTGGGCTCAGTGAGTTTAATTGGCCAAAAAAAAAAAAAAAAAAAACGTCCAATGAATGTCAAACGTCAAACTAACTCTACCGCCGTGCAGCACCGGCGCTTCATCTTTACACTCCTTGCAAACTTCCGCACCAGATGTCATCTCTCAGGTACATCTTCAGCACTCCTCCAGAGCAAAGCACAAATGTTTTGAATTTCAGCACGGTTCAGATAACCGTATTGTTAGTGGTTTTGAGGAAGAGTTCCACCAAAACACTACACGTAGTTAACCCACGTGTGTACGGCGCGCCAACTAATTATTATCCCGGAGTAAATCAGACCGAAAGGTTCTGTATCGTACTGTATATTCAACAGCAAGGCAGTTAAAATGCACTTATAAAATGACAGTCACAGTGTATTTGTTAGAACTACACACTATCTGGAGGCTCCAAGTAGCCAGAGATTGTTTTGTATAAATAAACTAGCTGGTCCCTTGTCTTCCTAAATACTTTGAAAGCTATTAACTTGCCATTTTGATGGTTTTAATGGGGTGGCGCTAGAGCGGAGTCGGTTTACCGTGATACACCGCTAGATGGCAGTAGAGCCTTAATATCCAAGATGTGGCACGTCAATGTGTGTGAAAGTGCTGCAAAGCTAATGTCATTTTAACACCATTGTCACAGTGTGTGTGTGTGTGTGTGTGTGTGTGTGTGTGTTTATACATATGTTATACATGTGTGATTTGTTTCTCTCAGGTTCAACTGACAATTTATTTATAATTTAGTTCTTAGCAGGCCTAATTTTGCAGTGAAGCGCTTCTGAAAGCTTTTTGTGTTGCCTCAACAATTTGAAAAAAAATATCTAATGTATTTTAAAATTGTACGTACATTTTCATTTTTGTTTAGTTTATTACCGTTTCAATGCTTTAAAACCCTAAGATGTTTTATTTCATAATCACAATTTCTTTTTTATAGATGCAAAAAAAAAAAGGCAAAATCACAATCATTCCAAGTTTTCCCTGGCACCTGCTTAAAACCCCTGCTCATACACACAGGCCTTTACCTTGACCATAAAATAAATCACCTGCATGGTTCAGCTAGAATTCAGAAATGCAAAACCAGCTCTTATCAGAAGTGTAACTAATTTGACTATTAAGACATATGCACGCTCTATTAATTATATCCAACATGGTTTATGCCACACTATCCCATACTTCTATGATGATTCAAGATCATAATTAGTTCGAACAACACCCATGTGTTCATTCAAATTCAAATTTTTTCATGAACAATTTGATACCTTGTTTTTTTTTTTTTTTAGATATGATTATTTTCATACAAATAATGCATGCTAATACAATATTGGATTTTATATTTTCCACATATAAAAGCTTTTTAGTGCATTGCTGTCCTTAGATTTAGATATTTGTTTTCAGAGCAGTGCATCTTGAACGTGGATGTTGAAAGTTTAAAGGGCTTAGTTGTAAGGTTGTGAGGAGTTCACATCATCAGCATTCATATAATTATATTCTGATATACATATGAGTCACAGCCCTAGATCACTAGAGGGCAGAATCATTTCTGAATGATCAACCAAAAGACTCAAACACACAAAAACAAAAGAATCAAATAAACATAAATACACATTTGTATGACTGTAACTTGACCGAAGCTCAGATCTAATGTCATGTTTCAATACTAATTTTGCAGTCTGCAGGCTGAGAGAAAATGTGTCGCTGTGTTTCCTCAGATCCCAGACAGATAGCTCAGAAATTACAGTCTTGCACGTACAGTCTTACCTAGCGGGTACCAAAACTGTTTTCCTCTAACTCTCAGCAGAGCAAACAACTGCACTGCTGCCTTTCTTCATGACTCACACAAAAGCCTTATTTTGAAAATATGAAGAGTGCTTTACAGTGAACCACATGCTATGAGAAGAAGAAGTATTATTATACTTTTCACTGTGCAACCATACAACACTAGAAAATATGCCAGCACTTACTTTTCAGTGATTTAGAAAATAATTTTACAGGAATAGGAAATCAAGATAGACTTTTAGCATCCAATCCTATATTGAAATATAGGCTAATATATGACATATTGCCAAGAGTATTGCCATATATTGTTACGACGAGAGTCAGAAATGTTGGATCCATATGCAGCGCTTTATTAACAGAATGGTCAGGCAGGCAGTAATCAGGAACGGTGTCAGGGATATGCAGAATCAGTAACGGTCACAAGAGGTCGGGGCAGGCGGCAGAGAATCAAAGGCGGTATACACAATCCAAGATCAGACACGGGAAGAACAAACACAGAGAAAATGCTAGGAAATGCTAGACGGGGCTAAACAAGACTTCGCCAAGACTGAGAGTGATTCTGCTGTGTGTGTGTGTGTGTGTGTGTGTGTTAGCTGAAGGTGTGTGTGTGTAATAAGATGCAGGTGTGTGTGTGCACACACACACACACGCACGCAAATTAATTTATCAGGATTGAAAATAAGTCACATAAATAAAGAATGATTTTTATAAAAGCTCTCGAACAAAAAAACATTATTATATTTTTATGACATAGGCTCGCAGAGCTAAACTCTCGAGACGAGACTTATGACACATGAAATATGTAAAAAAAGAAAAAAAAAAGAAAACTGCATTGGTTAATCTAATTCCAATTTCAAACCAGTAGTGTATGTTGCGTCATACATAACGGGCTATTCAGATGATTGAAGTTTTATATTTAGTCTCTACAATTTTAATCATTTGCGCTGTGTCCCAATTTGTCAATTTGTTATGCATTACATTTGGGAGTTTTATACAAGACTGCAGGAAGGCTGGACTCATGGCACTGTCTTGGAGCTCTTTATTGTTTGCTGGTTTGGCAGGGTCTCTGTGGGTCCAATAGAAGTAAATAGAGAAAAAGCATACAACCCTCCCGTCTGCTCAGCCATTTTTTCTCCCTTTTTCTTTTACATTTAAATTAATTATAACCCAAAGTGAATTGTTGGGTTTCCTGACAAAGAAGCTTTCCTATTTCAGTAAGATTTGCCCAAACAAGAACAGGGAAATATATGTATTTATTATTTCAGTTTGTTATTTGAAGGAGTTATTTGACCTTGCTAAAAACGAAAATTATGTTGTGCATTCATTTTAATGCAACACGTTATTTTCCGTGTAATGTACATTATTGTTTCTCCTCTATGCCCGCCTTTCTGAAATGCATAGTTTTTTACAAGGCTCATCAGTCTAAAAGCAATGTGTGCTCTGATTGGCCAGCTATCCAGTGTATTGTGATTGGCTGAATACATCAAGCCTGTGACGGAAATGTTACACCCCTTAACATAATGCGATGCCGTCTCCTGGCACGACGAGACTAACCAGTAAAACCCATTACAAATGAGGCATTTGTTGCATCCAGTGGGATTCGACGAAGGACACGTGATGTCCCCGGATTGGACCCAGTTTTGTCCACGATGAAAGCCAATCCAGGGAAGTTAATGTATTTCCTCAGCAACCAGCACGGATTGGCTCTAGGCATAATGAAGCAGATATTGTGCTCTTTTGGAAAGCCAAACAAAGTAGTTTTGCTTTGACAAAGAAACACAGCGTTTCCACAACATGGTGGCAACAACAATACAGCGAGAACAGAATGAACAGTGCTCTCTTCCACCCTCAATACCCATGGCCCAGGGGCTCTTGAGCAAGGCACACCACGGGTGCTGGAGCAAAATGGCTGTCCACTGCTCTGGGTGTGTGTTTATGGTGTGTGTTCACTTCTCACTGCTGTGTGTGTGCACTTGGATGAGTTAAATGCAGAACACAAATTCCGAGAATGGATTACCATACTTGGCAAATGTCATGACTTTCACTTTTGTCTTTCGCTTTTCAAAAGTTTTGCCTTCTTTCTTTGTGTGAACATTTGGCCCGTGTTATGCAAATCTGTGTTTAAAAAAAGCAGATTTAGCAGGGCGTGGACAAATCTTAACTTTTATAAAGAATATCTCTTTGTAGGGCTGCACAATTAATCAAATGTCTAATCTTGATTACAATTATGGATGCCACAATTAGGTAATTGTTCAAAGGGCAATTAATCAAATCCACTTGTTATTGTGTGTGATTGAGATATTTTTTTTTCTTTCTACATGTTATCTTAACAGGGTTTTAAGGGTTTTTCCATTTTTTTTTATTTTTTTTTTAGTTTACGTATAAACTATCTCTGATAGATCCTTCAGCGTGTCTTGGAGGGGTGATGTTTCTAAATCACAACAACTTGCTACTGGGGTTCCTCAAGGCTCAGTACTTGGACCACTTCTCTTGTCCATCTACATGACGTCATTAGGATCTGTCATTCAGAAGCATGGCTTTTCTTATCACTGCTACACTGATGACACCCAACTCTACTTCTTATTCCAGATGACCCGATGATAGCTGCTTGCATTTCAGCCTTTCTGCGTGACATGTCTAGCTAGATGAAAGACCATCACCTTCAGCTCAACCTTAATAAGACAGAACTCCTGGTGATTCCAGCTAACCCATTGTTTCATCTCAACTTCTCTATACAGCTGGGCTCGTCAACCATAGCTCCTTCCAGGACAGCCAGAAACCTAGGAGTTGTGATGGATCATCAGTTAAGCTTCATAGACCATGTTGCTACAATGACCCGGTGCTGCAGATTTGCCTTATACAACATTAGGAAGATTAGACCCTTCCTGTCAGAGCAATCCACCCAACTTCTTGTCCGAGCTCTTGTTCTCTCCAGACTGGAATATTGTAATGCTCTCCTGGTGGGCCTTCCTGCATGTTCCGGTATTATCAAGCCTCTGCAATTGATCCAGAATGCAGCAGCGAGGGGTTGTCTTCAATGAACCAAAAAAAGCTCACGTTACTCCTCTCCTCATCAGGTTACACTGGCTACCAGTAGCTGTTTGCATCAAATTCAAGGTACTGATGCTTGCCTACAAGACGACCACTGGCATGGCACCAACATACCTAAACTCACTAGTTCAATCTTATGTGCCTTCCAGAAGTTTGTGCTCTGCAAGTGAACGACGCCTTGTGGTGCCATCCCAAAGAAATTAAAAATCACTCTCACAGACCTTTTCCTGGAATGTGCCAAGCTGGTGGAATGAATCCCAATCACAATTCGTACAGCTGAGTCTTTACTCATTTTCAAGTCTTTTTCGCCAGGACTAATACTAGCACTTTTCCTTTTCTTGTCTTTCATGTAGAAAAAAAACAACCTGACTATGCGTTCTTTACTTTACTAGACTAACTGAGACTTGACATGGCACTTGTATACTGTTGTTGTTCTCTTGTTGACCTGATTGCTTCTGTTGTTCTCATTTGTAAGTCGCTTTGGATAAAAGTGTCTGCTAAATGATTAAATGTAAATGTATAACATTATAATACCATGAATATTTGTACTTTTTTCATAATTTAAAGAATAAATAAACAGTCCAATATATATTTGACATTTGAGGCATACTATTACAATGATATAAACATCATTCAATGTAAATTGTGATAACCGTAATTAATAACCGCAATTACAATTTCAAGGGAGTAATCACCATTATGATTTTTGTCATAATCGTTGCAGCCCTATCTCTTTGGATTTGAGACATTAGTCTTTGCAACTTTACAGATCTTCTTTATGCAGCAAGAATAATTACTCCGTTGACAACGGTTATTAACAAGCAGAAAATGGTTTAGCTGGTTTACCACTTAATAAACTAATTAGGTAAGCACAAAGGAACTGCAATATTCATTAAACTTTGATGACATTTATGTTGTTTAAGAACTAATGCAGCGATTGATTTTCTACATAATAATAATATACAAATTAATAGAACTTCATTCCATAGAACTCTCTTCAGCATTTTTGTTGTGGGCGGCAGTGGCTCATTGGTTCATGTAGGTTGTCCACAAACTGGAAGGTTGGTGGTTCAATCCCCGGCTCCACATGACCAAGTGTCGAGGTGTCCTTGAGCAAGACACCTAACCCCAGCTGCTCCCGACGAGCTGGATGGCGCCTTAAATGGCTGACACCGCAGTTGGTGTATGAATGAGTGAGTGAATGGGTGAATGTGAGGCAACTTGTAAAGTGCTTTGTATGGCCATGTGGTCTGTTGAAAGCGCTATATAAACGCAGTCCATTTACGCTTTTACATGTTCATGCTCGCCATGGCGGCACATATACTAAAATTGAATTGATACAGAGAAGATTAGCATGGCCCCTGCGAAAGGATGACACGCAAATCCGTGAATCGCTATCCGTGAAACTTTTTGAGGGAAGTCGTGGCCTAATGGTTAGAGAGTCGGACTCGCAATCAAAGGGTTGTGAGTTCGAGTCTCTGGCAAGCAGGAATTTTGGAAGGGGGGAGTGCATGTACAGTGCTTTCTCCACCCTCAATACCACGACTTAGAACCCCCTTGAGCAAGGCATCGAACCCCCAACTGCTCCCCGGGCGCCGCAGTATAAATGGCTTCCCACTGCTCTGGGTGTGTGTTCACAGTGTGTGTGTGTGTGTGTTCACTGCTCTGTGTGTGTGTGCACTTTGGATGGGTTAAATGCAGAGCACAAATTCGAGTATGGGTCATCATACTTGGCTGAATGTCACGTCACTTTCACTTTCTATAAATAATGATGCACAAATTCCAGTCTCGAATACTGTTTAGGAAAGATAATGTATGAAGCGCCTTAATTGTCTTTAGGCTTACAGAGCAATTAATAGTAATATATTGACATTAAAGTTGACACATGACACTGATGCACTGCAAGTCCTGAAGTAAGGATTATACAAACCAGCTAAAGCACAAGTCTAAGTCTAAAGTCGACCACACACATACACACAAAGGGAATTCAGTTCGGTCCACATCCTTTAGGCCACATCCTTTGCTGTCTACCACCCAAATTGTTGTCACTACACACAGCCGCTACCCCACCCTGGGTTAACCCACTACTGCCTGTATTCTAAACCCCAGCTGCCACTCCGCTGGTTCTGAACTACTCCCTTCATCCCTGGTATTTTCATCTTTCCTGTGTATACCTGCACTTATCTTGGGATTTTGACCACTGTGTTTTTTTTTTTTTTTGTGACAGTTCTTTTAAATCATTATATATATATATATATATATATATATATATATATATATATATATATATATATATATATACAAAAACATACATATTTATTTTTTGTTTTTTAATTATTATTATTAATAGTCTGAAGGCAAAACTCTGCAGTCCTTGTTGGCGTGAGTCACAACATGGTTGTTGATTTGAGGTGGTGGATCTCAGTTTATTTTCATTTGTGGTTCAGATTCAAAATTAAACACATTATGTGAGCATCACTTCATTGTGTAATTGTATGGACTGTTTGTTTACAGTGCAGCTGTGTTATTCTTGTGAGAAAGGGAATGGGTTTGGCACATGATTCACAGGGTTTGAGAATAGACGTTGACTTGACAATAGAATACATTTGATTGAAATGTATGCAACATCATCAAATACAGACACTCGTGTCATGCAAGTGTAGTTTAGAATATTATGATTATATACAATATTTAAGAATAAATTATTTAAATATAAGTATTATTATGTTCCTATATATATGTTTATATATAATGCAATTCATCAATATGGATTTTATATATTTAAATTACTGCTATACAATAATCAATTAAAAAGTTAACTAATTAACTGTTATTTTAATAACTAATTAATAGTTATTTTCTCCAATCAAATTACTTAAACATGCTTGACATTGTAATTATGACATCCCAACTCATAAACACAAACCTCCCAGGAGAATTTTAAATGCACTTATATTCACAAGTTAGGAAGATGCAATTTTGATGTCAAATGCAGATGATGTCATTTTGGTTGGGGAAAGGTTGCGCAAGATTTTTTGCCTCCACTTCTACAGCATGATTCTTTAAAGTATGCTCATTAAATGTGTGCTGAATTTTTATGTTTTTTTTTTTTTTTTATCAGTTTATGGTGCTGTAAAATTAATCATATTCTATCGTAATTGTACAAAAATATTTTATTTTGTTTATGCGACTTATTTTTTTTTTCCCATTTACAATAAGAATTTAATTAATTTCAACAAATTTACCATCAACATGGATGCTGGCTCTTTTGTGTCAGCCATATTTTCGCACTGAAACACCTCCAATTCGGAAACCTGGGGCCAAATTTTTTTGGGTTTCCTACTTATAATTATGACTTTGTGGTGCCTTTCATGTGTGTTCAATATGTAACACATTTTGTACTTTATACTCCTCATCGAAATAAAACCTGAAGTGAGTTAAGCTGGTTTAAAATGCTTTAAACTTTACCTTTTAACTGTCACTGTGTCCAAAATCTCTTACTGTCTGTAGTTACTATATTTGGTTTGAATCTTGCCATAGCATTGCTTTGGGGAAGTCGTGGCCTAGTGGTTAGAGAGTTGGACTCCCAATCAAAGGGTTGTGAGTTTGAGTCTCGGGCTGGCAGGAATTGTAGGTGGGGGAGAGCATGTACAGTTCTCTCTTCACCTTCAATACCTTGGCTGAGGTGCCCTTGAGCAAGGCACTGAACCCCCAACTGCTCCCTGGGCACCGCAGCATAAATGGCTGTTCACTG